>NW_006913310.1:0-210637 GCF_000281105.1 Coniosporium apollinis CBS 100218 | reverse complement strand
TAACCCTAACCCTAACCCTAACCCTAACCTTAACCCTAACCCTAACCCTAACCCTAACCCTAACCCTAACCCTAACCCTAACCCTAACCCTAACCCTAACCCTAACCCTAACCCTAACCCTAAGGACAACCATTAGCTTATATTAGTCGCCTTTCTATTCGGATACCTACCAGGCGTGGTTATATATTATAATAAGCATTAAGGCAGTCTTGCCGAGACCGTAGTTATTAGCTAGTATAGCGCCTCTAAGAGCGGAACGCGTACGGTCGCGGCATAGTATATCCAAGCTAGCGGCAACAGGAGCTTAATAAGGTTTAAGGATAAGAGGCTTCTCTTTATAGGTTACTGGGGAGAAGAGAGGCTCCTTTAGGTCCAGCCCCAGGTAAACGCAGGCGTCGACGTACGACGGAAGGCTCATGCCAGCCGGGATGAGAGTACTCATTAGCTAGCGGAACTTAAGAGCGGTCTAGAGAGCAGGTTAGAATTTAATTAGCAGGAGCATAGTGTCGATAACTTACAACATCGCTATTATCTTTAGCGTCGTTCTATTTAACACTCCTAAGCTCATTGAAGTCTACGGCCAACTATAAGAGAAGCGATTAGCAAGAAGAGGCGATAAAGAAAAGAACTTAGATTTCAGTTTAAACTAAAATCCAACTTACTAATGCACCGTTCACGTCCTTAGTATTATCCATATCCGCAATCGCCTGGCTAATATTAAGCCGCTCTTCTCTTACTTAAGCCCCCTCGACGGTTGTCTTATTCGAGAAGTAGGGTGTGTTCGCTTTAACCAGCATCTTTTTACCGTCCTATAGCCAATCTAGCGCTCCTTTAACGTTACCTAGGGCTTCTAGCGCGATCTTATTAAGCACTTAGATATAGTTAGCCTCGCTAATCTTTAACGGATACGGCTCATTCCTAATACGCTTCTACTATTTAGCTCGCGTCCACTAGTGAAGGGTTCCCTTAGGTACATCCTTATCCTTAGTCCTAAGCAGCGTCCTAAAGTATTAGAAGGGCTATAGTTTAGGCTTCGCAGCCGCTGCGGTCTCCTCTAGCGGCAATATAGCAACTTGGGCACGTGAGCGCTATTTCTTTTCTACAGTTACGCTAGCGTTAAGAACAGTCATAGGTATCGTGCGTCGAGACTTCGCCAGGTACTTCTTAGTAGGCTTTCCTTTCTCTTTCTTAGCTTAAGAGTTCTTATTTAGGAGATACATTAACTCCTAGACCCTATTTAAGTCTTCGGAGCGATAGACGAACTTGCCGTCTTTAATAAAGCTTATAGGAAATACCTTCTTACTCTCCGGAATAAGCCACTTAGCAATAGTAATATAGTTAAGTAGCGCCATATAGCCTACGAGCAAGCCAGCTTTCTAGACGTCCTCAGCCGTAATAATAGTTCATTTCTAGTAAGCATTAATAAGCTAATTACATTAATCAACAAGCTATCCGCTAAGACCCAGGAAATGCTCCTACACTTGCTCCCGCCTTAGATATAAGCCTTAACCACTATTAAAGATGCTAGTATACTTCCCCAACTAAGCTATAAAGTAGGAGCTCCACTTTAGGCTCTTGTATATCTAGTTATCTAACTCCCTTATAGTAATAAAGCCGAGATAAGAGGCGAGGTCCTACTTAGAATAGAACTTATTAATTCTCACCGCGATAGGCTATACTTCGTTATTACTACCCTCAATCATAAAGAGGGGATCCTCGTTAATAAACTTATAGGTAGAAACCTTAAGGAAAGCGTCATACTTCTCCTATATCTTTTACTTTGCTTCCTCTAGCGCTTCAGCCTTCTTAGCCGCTTTCGCGGCGGCGTTAGCATTACGCTCTTCCTTACTACATCTCTTCGACTTCCTAGCTAGAGTATCTAGATTTTAGTTTAAACTAAAATCAGGCTAAAGCGGGGGTTTAAGCTTACTTACATACGTAGCGGACGAGGGAGCAACCGGAGCCAGAGTACCTAGAGCGGACGAGGAAGCAACCGGAGCCAGAGCACCTAGAGCGGACGAGAAAGCAACCAGAGCTGGAGTACCTGGATTTAGTTTAAACTAAAATCGAGCAGACACGCAGGGATACTAGGCTTACCTATTACTAAAGCTAGAGCCTCGCCGTCTTTTAAGCCTATAGTTAATATTAATACTACCATCAATATTTCGATTAGAATAGTATTTAGCTTACGTGGCGGTGTTCTACCCTCACTATTACTCTCTAAAGAGTCTAGCGTTCCCGCCATCATTAAAATAATATGTTATTTAAAGTAGGCGGGTATACTTCCGGTTAATGTGAATACTGGTTAGCAAAATTCTTAATAGATAGCTGCGTTAGCTTAATAAGGCGTGTCTAGCAGGCGAAGTAGCGCGCTAGTCTTATCTTTTAAAGCGATGGATTCTAGTTTACACTAAAAAGATTAAGATAGCACGAAAGCATACTAGGACCTACCTAAAAGAGCGAGTAAGGTGTAGGAGTCTAGGAGGTAACTAGGGGGTAGAGGGGTTTATATAGGCATCTAGGGTAAAGCGTTTAAAGTGAGAATTATTTCATGAAATTGCTTAATAAATAGGCGCATAACATTACTCCGGTGAATTGCACTATCTTTAAAGTGAAATAGGTGTTCGCTAACCTAAAGGAAGTGAAGATAGTATAGCACGTGTAACGTGAAATGAGATAGGAACCTAAAAGATAAGGTATTCTCGGTGGGCCTTCATAGTAGCTTTAGTGTCCTTCCATATTTCTATAGTGAATTGCTAAGAAACGCGGAAAGGGTATAATAATCATTTAAAGCTTCGCGTAATAGCATTTAAGATTACACTAATTTAAGGCGGTAGGCGACTATTTCCTAGATTCTAGTGCAAACTAATACCTACACTCTAGGGTGATTTCGAGCTAGTATCCGCTTTATTAGTATTACGGTATATATAATAGGAGAGATATAGGTTATACTACATCCTTTAAGCTTCTTATAAAGAGCTCGTAGACCTTAACCACCATATATAACGTATCCTTATACGGAGCTCTCCTATTCTAACTTAAACCCCTAGCCTAAGTATTATTCGCATATTACTAACTAGGCTAGCCCTAGCGGTGGAAAGATTATGGTTCTACTCTTAGTCTTATAAGGTATAGATTCGGTATATAGTGGTTAAGAGATATAGCAACTAAGTTATAGGATTGCCTATTGCGGTTACTAGTTAGCCTCTATGCAGCTATACATAGAGGTGATCTCTCGTTTAGCCTCTATAAGAACCCTAAGCGCCAGCATAGGCGTCTTATATATAGAATACATTATAGTATAGGTTAGGGCGGAAGTTATATTACTGTATATTATAATGTGGTTTTAACTAGACTATAAATGTTACGGTCGCAGTATCGGAAACTTCTTTAGCATAGAGGTAGATAATGTTTCCGCTAAGCCTGTGCCTCTACTAACCTAAGTATATAATATTCCCCTTAATAATAATGAGTGCATTAATAGCGGATTTTGGTTTAAACTAGAATTAAGGTCGTGACCGTCCCTTACTAGCGGTGACCCTAATAAAAAGGTATCCTTAGTTAAGTGCTATAGCTAGCGGAGTAGTCGTATATAAACCTAAGCTATCCATAACGTGATACGCTCATGTAAGTCGTCTAGTGGAGTAGTCGCATATAAACCTAAGCTATCTATAACGTGATGCACTCACGTGAGTCGTCTAGCGGGTATCGCTAGTTTTCCCGAGATTACAGGATTTAATATGCTTTCGTACATACTATGTAAGTGGTTAATTTCATGCATCGGCCGCGTTATGCGAGATAGCCAGAAGATTTTTTAATAGAGTTACTTACTATATTATCCTGCACGTTTGTATGAGTTTTAAAGAGAATGCGACCGTGGTGCGTCGTATGAATAGGCTTATTGTGTGGAGGGACCGGATTCTTAGTAAGGATCTGAGAATAGGGTCCTATTCTGAAGCGGCAAGTTCCGTGTAGGGGTGATTTTGTATGGAAATCGGCACCCGATTCTCGAACTTATAGGTACAGGGTATAGTAGAAGCTTAGTAACTATACTCTTAACACGTGCTAGAGGCTAGTTTCTATAGCTAAAGCCTACTATATACTAGATACGGAAGTGCTTTTAATTAGAGTCCTTAGTATATACTATATAGTAGTATTCCGAGTATAGTAAGCTATTCTTAAAGATTAGAATATCTAGAATAGCGAGGAAGAAGGGAGCTAAAAGCTTAAAAAAAGCGGAGTTAGAATTAGTAAGAGAATACTATACTTAGAGAATTACTAGTAGCGCGTTAATAGTAGTAGTAGGCTATAGCTATAGTGCTATATAGTAGTGATAATACTTTAGTAGCTAAGCCTTAATAGTTTTTAGAGTAATAGCGCGGCGATATAGGTAATAAATAAGGACCTTAAGGTCTAGCACGTAGTTAAATAGATTTATAGTACCGTTAATAGGATATCGAGGTATAGGTAAGAGGCGGTAGAAGGGATATATAGAGATAGGAGAGAATGTATAAGGTAGCCTAGTAATATATACTAACTGCAGGACGCGTCTATCTCTATATTTATATCTATATTAGCGCGGTTATAATTAAAAGTCAGTTAAGGGACTCTAGAAGAGGAAGGATTAGTAGATAAAAGCTTCTATAGATAGGGCTAGCGGTATAGAAGACTAGAGGCGGAGAGATTATATTATTCCGCTAGGGTAGGTAGTTTTAGTATAGGTATAGGTAGTTAATGTAGGTAGTTAGTGTAGGTAGAGTTAAGGTGAAAGCAGCTAATAGAAAAGTTAGACAATTAGAATAAACCCTCGAACTAAATCGGTATAGAAGTATTAGTTAGTTAGTTAGTTAGTTAGTTAACCTATTACCGTGATTCTATTACCACCTTAATAGTTCTACCTTAATATCTCACCTCTATAGACACGTACAACCTACTCACCTAAGTTCTATACTCAAACTCCTTATCTACAATAATATAAGTAATAAGGCCGAGGTCGGCTAGATGCATAATACAGTCTATAATAGTAAGAGAATAATAATAGAAGCCTAGTTAAAGGCTTCTATAGAGAGCTTCTAGATTAGATTAATAGAATAATAATAGTAGCCCTACTAGTTCTATTACTATTGCGTTTTAGAATAGATAAGTATCTTATTAATTTCCTACTTCTATATATACGGAAATAGGCCCTCTAGCTTCTACTATCTAAGGTTTTCCTAGCTCTTCCTTCCCTACTATCTTAATGTAAAGCAACATGTTTAATATTCTATATTAGAATTATCCTTTAGCCTCTACACGCGCCTATATACTCTATAAATAATAGTAGTGTCTTCTCTTTAAGTAAATATTACCTCTATTAAGTGTCTCTTGTTAATTTTTAATATTTACTCTAGCTACCTATATTAATAAGTAGACTTCTACTCTAGGTATATAATAAGTCTAATTAGAACTCTAGACTATTTATTACCGCCTTTCCACTTAATACTCTAGACTAGCTCGCATAGAACTATATACTAGACCTTCTACCTATACTAGAGAAGCTTTATAGTATACTAGGTAATATAAGTAGTAGCGGTGATACTCTAATTAGAACTCACCCTCTTTCCTCTACCTCTAGTAAGAATAATAGTATTAATAAGTCTTCTATATCTAGCTAGGCAGCCGCGAGTACTACTAAGCGCTATACTATAAATAACTTAGATAAAGACTCTAAGCCTATATAGCTACCTAAATAAGCCTATATAGACGCTAGTTCTAATACTTAAGATAAATCTTAATCTACTTTTTCTTCTAAAGCTAAGTCTAGCACGCCGCGGGATCCTATTATAGAGAAGAGAGAGAAGGCTATTTTAAAGATTATAAATAATAATTACTATAAGGAGCGCGAGCGCTAGAAAAAGATAGTAAAGGAGCTCTCTATAGTATTTATTAGCTCTAATAAGGATATCTTAAATATTAATACTATCTTTTAGTATTCTAATACGCTAATTCTAGCCTAGCTAGAAAAATAATCTAGCTACTATAGTATAGGCTTTTAGGCTGTCTAGGACTTAGTTTATAAGACTTAGATAGTTATTAGCCTAAAGGCCTTCGAGGACTAGAGAAAGCTACTAATATATTAGTAAGATATAGGTACTCTAAGTACTAAGTATTAGACTTCTCTAAGCTTCTATATAGTGTAAACTCTAGTAACTATTAATAATATTATAATAAAGTTTATTAGAGTATTTAGGGCTATTAGAGCTACTAAAGTAGCGGGTATTCTCTATAATATAATATACTAGTATTAGCTAGCCTCCCTCTAGAACTAGTATTAGAATGCGGTGCGGTTATTAGCTAGTAGTAGTAATAGATTAAAAGAAGTACACTTAAGAGATGTTAGAGTAGGTAATACTATAGTAGCGAAGTATTATCTCTTTTAGGTACTCTATCTAGATATTAAAGCCTCTAATTTAAGTAGCTATTTATCCTCTAATAAGCTATAGATAAACTTTAATAAGCATCTAGAGAGAGGCCGCCGCTAGTAGAAGGTCTATATATAGTATAAAGTAGGTATTTTCGCACTAATTCTAAGCTCTAAGATATTCTACTCTTTACTTAAATAGATACCTATAGGTTGGTTTAAGGTCTAGTTAGATCTAATTAAGGCGTATAATAATCGCGCTATAGTATTTAGCGTGTAGATTATAAGAATAGTAGTAGATACTTTAGCTAGATGCTAGATTCTACTAGATCGGCTAGTTCTAGAGGTAGTTAATAAAAAGAAGCTATAGAAGGTGCCTAGTTTACAGCTGTCTCGTCTACTAGAGTATCTACTAGAAGATAATAGCGGTATAAATTATATATTAGATAGTTAAGAGTTATTAGGGTAGTATTAAGGGTCTTCTATTAAAAGCTTCCCTAAGATACTCCTATATCTGTTAACTCGACCCTGTCTTATTACTCTATTATACTTATTTAGTATTATTTAGTGTAGATGAACGAGGTAGTATTACGCTTTAAAAAGCAATAACTATCTAGTAGTATACTTTCTACTATAATAAAGAGCTTACGTGATCTAAGTACTATAGTATTATACCTACTATCTTTATATTACGCCCGAATCTCTATACTCTAAATCTATTATTATAACTTTTATAATCTTATACTTATCGCGCGGCTATCGAAAGTAGGTATATTAATATAGATTAATATAAAGCGAAAGATAACTAAATCTAAAGTGGATGCGACGTTATATTGAAATTAAAATAAGATCTAGATATTAAAAAATAATATAAGGCTTTAGGTTATAATTTTCCTAAGGTAGACTCTAACTCTAGTAAGTGAGATAACCCTCATCTCACTTTCTAGTAATATTAGAATATATTAATGTTAATATTAATACCTTCTACTACTATTCTTAGATACATAATTCTTATTATCTCTACTTAATAAAATTAGTAGAATCTAAATTATATAGATATTATAGTTCTAGACTATTCTATTAGTGTCTCTTAGTACAATCTTAAGTGTATACTTATTATTATCTCTTCTTAATATAGTTAGTTAAGTGTATATCTTTTTACTATTTATTAGTTCTACTATTAGATGTATAATTCTTATTATTTCCTCTTAATCTAGTTAGTAGAATATAAATTCTATATTCTTTAGAACTAATAATAAGGAGCTACTTCTTATTTAAATCTCTTAATACTCTTCTTAAATATATGAATCTTAATATCTTATAGAATATATATTATATCTAATTCTACTTATATTATAGTTTTAAATTATGTTATTAGTAGTTCTTATAGAGTATTTTACTAATAAATATTAGTAATAGAGATAGTTTAGTTAATAAAAGTTATCTATCCTAGAAACTAATATTCTAGTAGTCTTAAAGATAAAAAACTCTTTTTTTTAGTTAAAATACCTTCTAAATTCAAAGATTCTAGTATTATACTTATTAGTATAGTGTAGATACTATCTAGAATTAGTAAGCCACCTAAAGAGCTCCTTAAATAATCTATTTTCTAAGGAACTCGGCTATTTTCCTGTCAGTAACCTGAATTCCCTTAGCGGGATCTACAGGCTAGTGGGTTGATGTATCCACGTGAGTGGCTAGTAGCTCGACGGGGTCGAGCTAGGCAATCGCTAGTAGTAAGATATATTCCATAGTAGTTAAGGAATAGTATCTAGTACTATATGCAAAGACTAAAGCCTACCGTCTGTCAGACGGTGGGCATCTATGGATATAGGAAGAACGCCAAGAGGGCGGGGTTATGACGTCCAGCTTGGTGACAAGCTGGGCGCGGTATGGCTCAACACCATGCCAAGGCTCTCTCCTGGCCGGGTCATGACATTTCCATATGCTTTTTTATTTTCCAAGGGATTTTTAGCTTGGAAAATAGGCTCGGAAAATACGTATTTTCCTTTTTTACTTTTTTTAGTACAAATTCCATTACATGGGCTTATAACCTGCTAATATCCGGTTTGCTCTCGGATAGATGATAGCCGCATCTCTAGTATCGCTGCGTATCCTCGGCCTTTCGTACGTATAAGACTATTTGAAAGCTCTCTATATATAGAGACAGCACTATCCACTCTTTGCTCGCTTCCCACAGCTAGGAAATAGCTGTCTAGACCCGCCAAAACTTCCTAAGGCACGGTTGCTTCACCACAGTTGACCTGGACAGAGTAGTCAGCGATGTAACAAAATAGAGAACTCGGGGAGCAGCTAACCAAGCACGTTCTAGCCATTATTACCTCCTGCAAAGTCCACATACGTGTGAACCAAGTCCGGGAGAAAACCTCGGCTAAGATACAATCCCCCGGGATGAATACAAACAGCCCATGCCGCGCGGGAGCTACCGAATCTGATTGTCATTGAGCTCTTGCAACCTGCTGATTCGAAGTGCTAAGGCTCGTATTATTCGTCTACGGATTAGGTATGGCCCAAGGGTGGACTTCGAGATTCTTTGAGCAAAGACAAGTGCCAAAAGACTCGAGAAATCTCGAGGCTTCCTTCGCCCAGCCATACAATGACGGTCTTTGCCCCTTTGGAGATCTCACCCATGATCTGGACCCGCTGCCCCTTCTCATCGCCTGAGGCTTGATTGATGCAAATGGAGTCAATCCATAGAATCCGGCGTCTCCAGCGCTGTCGCAGTTGTAACAATGCAGCCTCGCAATTGGCCGTAATCAGAAGGTCTTGTCCTTGGCATGAGATTCTTCTGTCTGGTGTCTGGCCCTCCCAAGCATATGATAAGGCCTTATACGCGTGTCTTAGGGGGGCCGAAGATTGGTTGCCATCTCTCAATTTCGTAGTGATCAACTTGCAGGAAAGCGTTGCATGTTGGGAGAAACCAGATGGTTGCAGCTCCAATACTCTGAACTCTCGAAAATGGCTGAGATTTAGATATTGGAAGTCCACGAGCCGCGCAAAACTCAAAGCTGTACCGATGGAATCATGAAGTTGAGGTCACATTGCGGTAGCAATTAGGAGTTGAAATCTTCGACCGTCGTGGGGCTGAGAGTCGAGACGCGTCGCTTCCGCGCCCACACCGCGGTATTGCTCGTGCATCATTCTTGGCACTTTGCCTTCCCTAACCTCCAAAGTCCATCACTACGAGATCGCATCACTGTTTACCCGCCCTCGACATTACTTTCATCGCGCGCACGTCACCTGAATGAAGACCTGTCTCCTGTGAGCCGACAACGCATGGCTCATTAGCTCCGAACTCCCTTCCTGTCATCATGCTCGATCAGTCCAGGGCGGAGATAATCAGAGCCAAACCCAATGCAAAAAGATTAGATGCCTTCCGCACCTCTTCCAGATTAATCTCCGAAGAGCTTGGTCTCACCATCCTTGGAAGTCTTAGGTGCGATAGACAGTGAAGGTAAGACGAACGGTTCGGTTTTATATATAAATAGAGTGCCTATTTGCGGATCTATATATTTATATAGAAGCAGTACGCGTGCTCTATAGAATAATAAGCCTTAGAGAGAGAAGGGTAGATAACGTTTATTTCTAAGTAGCTATACTTTTTGCAACTAATAATAATATAACTTTATATCTTTCACGATACGAAAACATTTCGCGTTAAGATAAGCTTTAAGCAACTAACTTCTGAACTACAAAGACATCGCCCTCTCTAGTAAATATCACTAATATAACTTCTTTCCACGTAAGAAACCTACGGTCAGCGGCTGTTAAATCGTGAACCGAGCCTTTCGACTACAGAAACTTTCCAATATCTATTCCACGAGAACTCACTCGTTGCTAGCTCGCCCGTTAGCCGCTAATCATGTAGCGAAGCGCCACCCTTTCTCATCACCTCGCTGGTTCTCGAGCTGTTCCAGCACTCTGTTCTTTCGCATGCACCACCATCTGGCCATCAAACAGAAGACGATGGTAAGCCCACACCCAGCAATAATGACGCCGCCACCGGTCTGATACCGCGGCTCCTGGCTCCTCAAAAAGAAGTATGGCGTGAACCAATGACTGACGCTGCTAACGCAGTTTGCAATGGCGATTAGCGCCGCACGCTTCGTGCGTGGTCGCGGCACCACAGTCGTTTCCCAGGAGATTTGGATGTTAAGACCGACGAAGGGACCAGAGCAGAGGAGGATGAGGGAGAAGTAACGGGCGGCGGTGTTGAGGGTGGAGATCATGATAACGGCGCCGACGAGACAGACGGAGATGGATGCGACAATGTGCCAGCAGTGCTCAAGCATACGACCGGACGACCAAGAGACAGCAAGTGTGACGAAGTAGGCGATCAGATAAGGCGGAGCTTGGACAAGGTAGGTTACTACTTTGGAAAAGCCGAGAGTGTCCATGATCTTGACAGCGATTCAGCAAATGCCACATCAAAGGGCGATTGTTCGCACTTACCGAAGGGAAGAAGTCTTTGAATGACTGCGCGATGATGAGTGAGAAGTGCATACCGGCGAACATCCAGGTGAATGGGTCTTTGCACGCTTGAACGATACCGTCCCAGTAGTCGCCCTCGTCATCCTCGGAGATACCGCCAGCAGATACTCTCTGCCTGTATTGAGCCATCTCGGACTCTTCAGCAGAGAAGAAGAACGTGCCGGTGTTGTTAGGCCAGTTTGGGAGGAACCAAAATCCTAAGATAGCCACCAGAATGCTGACAATGCCTTCGCTTGTTAGAACTGTTTTGGTCGTGGGCTGGGAATTGCTCACCTTCAAGCAATACGAACCACTGCCAGGAGTGAAGTCCGGCGATGCCATCCATATTCGTCAGGATACCAGCCGCAAGGAGTCCAGAGAAGACATTGGAAATGATGTTCCCTGCATGCCAAATACCCATACGCAGAGGTGACTCCTGCTTTGTGTACCACGACGATGTCATGAGGGCGACGGCAGGCAGGAACGGTCCCTCCGTAACACCGACAAGGAAACGGCAGAGCATGAAGCCCCAGCCGGACTTCAAGGCCGCCATGCAGATCGTAACAGCAGACCAAGCCAGCATGCAGCAGGGCAAGAGGATCCTGGGTTTGCCTTTGGCAATGATAACATTGGCAGGGACCTGCGAGATGATGTAGCCGACGTAGAACATGGATATACCGGCGGACCACATTGTGTCGGACATGTTGCCACAGTCTTCTTGCATGCCTGCAAGGCGGGCGTTGGAAACGTTGATGCGGTCCAGATAGCTGCGAACAGATTAGCGCCACAGATTCAGCTTGGAGCGAGGGGAGCTCGAAGAGTGAGAGTGCGTTACTTCATAAGTAGCATCAGAGTGATGCATGGCAAGAACCTCCAGTCCAGCTTCTTCAGCACAGATTTGTTGAGGGCAGCCAATTCCTCAGAGGACTTGTTCTTGAGGAGAGGGTAGAATTCAAGAAGAGGATCGACCTCAGGGGCTTCCTCGATCCTCTCGGCGGCCGCCTTCCCATCAAGAGACACCTGCGATGGAGTTGTTGAAGCATGCATCATGTGCTAGATCTAGTATCGGAGTGGGATGTGGAAGGGGATGAGAAGATGGTTAAAGCTGCTGGGTGTTGCTCCTCGAACGAAGATTTAGATTCTGTCCGTTTGGGTGAGGAATCACCAGCCTTTAATAGTCAAGGACGCCTGCTTCAGGATGACTATATCCCCACACATGTCCACTCTTGGCATTGGCCGTGCGGTCGTGTTCTCTACATTATTCTCACAACGATGTTCTTGACCATGAGGATGCGGGAAGCTCCTATGGAGTCGGAGGCAGTCCGAGGGCTAGCCACGCTGCGGAGGACCGCCGGGTACTCCTCGCCGGTGGCGATGTGCATCCGGGGAAGTGCCAAGGAAATGGTGCGCGGTGGAGGTCCGGCGCGTGGAGACGCCCCGTTCACCTTCTCGGAGGCGAACGGTACTGTTAGTCTCTCGCCAGCATCTTACCAGAGGCGGGCGACTGACACGAGTCATTCTTGCAAAGTGCAGCTTCGTGCTTGACTTGTAATCACGTGTTCACCAATCCGGACGTACCTGCAGAGTTCTGGGATAAGGCCTTCACGCATGAGTGATAAGAATCCATCCTTGCCTTCGCAGTCCTCGGAGGCTTAACGGATCAGGTGAGTCACGAATCATCTTCATCTTGTGCGTCGTTTTGTCCAGCCCAGGCTTACGGCACCAACGAGTCTGAATGAATCTGTGCCGTGTCACACGGATGTAGACTTTGCTTCTTTGATTTAATGCGTCGTAAGCGAGCAAATTGAGTCCAACTACTCATTTGATTCCTAACAGACCAAAGAGAGAGACCGAGATAAAGAGCTCTAAGTGTAAAATGCAGGCCCGCAACATCAAGAGCCAACGACGGACATCCCGTTCGAGTCTCCATTTGATAGTCCATTGTGAACGCCGTTTGTGGTGGTCTTCACGATACGCTTAGCAACACAATCGCGGCTGAGACCCGAGACCTGAGCGTTCAATGCAGCCATCTCACCAGCCCTCTTTGCAGCCGCGCTCATCAAGAGCGGGCCATCCGTGGCCGCCATAACCCATCTTACGCCCATCTTACAGAATTTCTCCACCAAATCAAGACGCGCATGCAAGCCACCGCATCCAACCCACTTTCCGACCTTGTTGCATGCTGCAATTGTCCGCTCATATGCTTCTGTGACCCTAGGATCCTCGTACTGCCCCGGAATGCCCATCTCCGCAGTTAGGTCATTGGTGCCGATCAGGAGAGAATCCACCCCCTCAATGGCCGCAATTTCGTCAACCAGGTCAAGCGCTTCAAGCGTTTCTATCATGGGAATCACCAGGGTCGCAGCGTTGCACACAGGATTCGAGATTTTGGCGGGGATGGATCGGTATTGAAAGTGTGGCAGGCCGTTTGTGGAAGACCTGCAACCGATGGGCTGGAACTTGGAGGCTGCGACTACGTCTTTGGCGTCCTGGACACTACGGATGTGAGGGACAATGACACCGAGAGCTCCGCCGTCCAGTATCCTCGAGACGTAGAATGGGTCTTTGCTTGGAGATCGAACGATGGGGGTGATGCCAGCATATAGGGCTGCAATGCATATCTGGCTAGCGGTGTCGAGGTCGAAAGAAGAGTGTTCCATGTCGATGAGAATTCCATCGTAGCCTGCCGTTTTGGCCATCATGGGTATTTCCACCGAACGCACCAACTTGATGCTGAGCGTGTAAGCGACCTCATCGCGGAGGAGCTTCTCTTTCATCGAACTTCCAATCGCAACGGCCATGATGAGAGGACTTGACTTGATTGTAGGCGTTGGTATGGCGTACTCCGAATATTAACGAAGTCTGGGTGAAGGGGGATCGTCCTGTTGTAGAGCAGCTAACAATCTTAGCAAACTGTATCGTAGCCATATCGGCCACTCCTTATATGCACACAGTCAGCTATGGCTACACTCCCGGCGGTTGAACCAAGCCGCCCTGCGATGCGATGCTGTTCATTGGGTTTGCATGCTCCACCTCCAGGCTCGGACAGCGGCCGATGTCCGAGCCTGGAGGTGGGAGGCAGGGGTTGAGAAGGATGTGCGGACTGACCCCGCCTCTCCACAACGTTGGCTGTAAATATGCAAGTAAGTCCTGCAAATCTCCGCCGACGGACACGGTCCGTGACGGATGGTTATGGCGGCATTGATGCCACAAGCTTGCGAGCGGTGTTGGAAGAGGAAGCAGAAGGTCAGCCTAGCCAGCCCGTCAGCCCAGTCAACCATGTGCTCTACCCATGCAGACGAATGGCAACCTTAGAGCTTTGGTCTCTAACGTGCTTCCAGTGCGATCGGCAATTGCCTGTGTGTCTGCAGTGCACACTCACCGACTCAATCTGTATCGCAAGAAGACAAGGCAACTTGCTGAGCCCCTCCGAGGTGAACTCCTACAGGTAACAGTGCCGTCGCTTTGTATACGGCCAATAGCGCCGTTAACTGAGCCACACAATTCTGATTGGCAAAAAGCTATGTCGAGTCGCTCAAACGCAAGATACAGATCCTTGAGGACCAAATTGCGACGTCACCGATATCTCCAAGGACCGCAGATGCACGACTCTCGGTCCACGATGCTCAAGCAGCTGTGGCTAGCGCCAATGAAGAAGCAGATCAGGAACCGCGCCGAAGTGATATCCTCCATGCGGCTCTCGGCGAAATGGGCTACCTCAACCTAAGCGCTATGGCCGAGTCCGGGGAGCAGACGATGGGCTTATCCCAAAGACTCAGTTTCCAAAGCTTTCTGCATGCTGCGACAAGCATCTCGGCCTCGAATCCCGTCCTTCCCGTGGCACAAAATCCAAGTATTGCCGGTCCTCTTGCAGACTTTCACCGGGGTCTTCTTCGCCAAGGCATCAGCCTGTCAAATGTCGAGACTCAGCTTCCACTGGAAAGATTTCTGGACGTATCCGCGCTGAGATGGCCGTTCCTGGACAGGGAATCACTTGTGGCAGATCACCAAAGCGTTCTGAAAAGCCATGAGCAAGGGACTATTGCTGAGCTCGTTGACAGGGAACCTGAAAAAGCTGTGCTCGTCTACCTTGCTGTTGCCACAGGCATTTTGCAGTCACCACATTACCGTTACAGGGAGACATTTGCTACAAACTTAGCACTGACTGCTTTACAGCTGATGCCTAAAGTACTGGCACAATGCGGCAACCTGTCAATCGTGCAATGTTTGACCGCGCTCGCAATTTATTCACTTTTCAGTCCTCTCGGGGGATCCACATGGCATTTGACTGGCTTGGCTATGACGAGATGCATATCCTCTGGACTGCACATTGTTAAGCCATTGGACACCCCTCCGCTAGGCTCTCAGAGGCTAGAGGAAAACAGACTCTTCTGGACTCTCTACATTTTGGATAGGTACGGAGGCTTGACAGACCAACTATACTGTTGGGTTAACCGCGTCAGGTCGATCTCTACTGCTTTGGATAGACCGTTCTGTTTACAAGACGAAGATATCACCGCTCCGGTAAGCTTGCCATCACGGCTGATATCCGCCTAAGCCTGGACTGAGAGGAGCAGCTACCAGCAGACGCAACAACAGCTGGGGGAAGCAACGTCTTTGAGCCGTTCACACACTACACCATCCACCACGCGCAGATGATCTCCGATATCCGTAGAAATCCAGAGAGAGGTGCGCTCTTCCACACCAGCAACTTTCATCACTGGAGAGACAGTGTGCCGCGACTACCGTCCGATTCAGAGTGTGAGCCCTGGCTGGTGGAGTACACAATCGCGTACTCAACTCAGCTTCGCTGCCAGGCCATGCTTCATGTGATGCAGATGCCAGGCTCAGAAATTGAGGTGGGCGCCCTGAACATACTGGCGAATGAAGCAAAAGACGACTTCTGCACCTTCCTCTGTGCTCTTCATCGCCGTTCCAAGGCGCAAGATTTCGCATTGACTGCGTTCGACGCCCTTGATGCCTTTGCCGTTGGTGTTGCGCTGATTGCAATCGCGGCAAGGGTAGATCACCGAAGCATGTCAGTGATGAAGATGATGAGCAAGGGTTCGGCCTTCAGGCTGTCCGTTGAGCTTCTCATGGTCACCTCCGAGCGGTTCACAGCGATCAGATGCCTGGAGGACATTTTGTGGGCTTTCCTGCAGGCGGCTACGGCGAAGGCAGACTGTGGCAATCCCAACCAGAATCATGAATGGTCGCAGCTGGAAACACTCATCTCCAACTCCTCGATGCCCCTGCCCGGACGACTGAAGGCGCTAATGCGGGGTGTGCTGCGATGATGTGGGCTAGCATGATTAGAGAGGTGACTTCCGGCTGGATATGGATGGGTTCCGCACTTACATGTCCACAAGACCATGCAAATGATTCAAGGCATCGTTTGTGTTTGTGCGTGCTCTGTCGGGCTGGAGGAGACGGGGCACGGAGGACCTCCCCTGTGCCAAGACCCGTACATCGCTCGTCGGAGGCCCGCCGCGCTGGCCCAGCACCGGCGTTGGACCTTCAAGTTCCGTATCTATGTGGAATGAGACTCGGCACATTTTATTTTATTAAGTCCCATAGATAAAGCAGCACGCTCAACATCGAATGCTACTGCAGCACCCAAATCCTGCCTGTATCAGTCCTGCTACCTCCTGAAGCAAAGATTTAGCCCACGTAATTCTTGCAAAACGACACCGAACGGAGACAGCAAAATGGCACCCGCACGCATCCTCGACAGCCCGCCTGCTAAGCTTTCCTCGGCCGTCGAAAAACCAACTGTCTACATGCTCGATACGTTCCACCCGGCCGCAGTTGCCTTTTGCCAGGCGCGCTTCAACACTATACTCCCCGATACTCCAGAGCACGCCCAATGGCGTCAAAAAGCGAAGTACCTCCTGATCCGTTCCTCTTACCTCACCGCTGAGGATATCGAACAATGCCCCAACCTTCTGGCCATCAGCAAGCAAGGCGTCGGCATCGATAAGATCGACGCAGCAACGTGCGCAGCTCGCGGCATCAAGATCTTCAACACCCCTGGAGTCAATGCCCAGGCGGTTGCCGAGCTCGTGCTCACACTTACCACGGCGGTCGCGAGGGAGGTGTGTTCTATCAGCGTGCGTCAAGCTTCTGGCAAGCGAGTGCCGAAGGAGACCTGCTCAGGGCTGATCCTGCACAACAAGACAATTGGTATCCTAGGCATGGGAAATATTGGAAAAACCGTGGCCAAAATGTTTCGAGGAGCATTCGACGCGCCCGTAGTAGCATACGACCCCTTCCTTCCGCTAGATGCCTGGCCAGAACTCCCGCACACCCGCGCCTCAACAGTTGAAGAAGTACTCAAGGTTTGCGACATCTTGACTATCCATGTCCCTCTTACACCTGAGACGAAGCACCTCATTTCGTACTCGGAGCTACAGATGATGAAGAGAACCGCGATCCTGATAAACACCGCTCGTGGAGGAATCGTGAATGAGAGCGATCTGGAACAAGGGCTGAGAGACGAGCTGATCTGGGGTGCTGGCCTGGATTGTCACGAACAAGAGCCGCCAAGCAAGGAGAAGTATGAGCTTCTTTGGAATGAAAGAGTAGTTAGCACACCTCACATCGGAGCCACAACAGCCCAAACACAGCAAGAGACCGCGACTGCTGCTGTCGCTCGGTTATACGATTTTGTTTCGGGGAGGAACCCTGGAAAGTAAGCGTCTTCTTGGGCTTGCTTTTCGGCGTTGTGTCATGACCGAATGGGTGCGAGTGGAAGGTACAGCTGCATTGGGGAAGTTGGCCAGAAGTAATCTTGATGGTACAAAAGGGCATCTGTGAAATGTTCAAAGAGTTCGGTACGGGTTTTGGATGGTGGATGAGGCGTCAGGTTGGATTAAGTACCATTTTTGCCAATGATTCTAGAGAAGACTGGAATGCCTTCGTGGTGACACTGTTTCGTCCTACGCCGAGCCCACTTGGTATTGCAGCGAAGCTTGGGAGTACCGGAGCCTTGTACACAGTCACAAGAAGCTAAGGAATGCCAATTTGTGTAGCAGCAGCCGTAGATTGCTGAGTAGCTGGAATTGTCAAGTGTTTTACAGCTGGTTCCAAGCGTATGCGTCGCCATCTGGGTCTCCCCAAGCATATTCCCCAAGGTCGGCTTCCAAGCGCTCCATAATCTCGTCCGTAAAAATCGGCCAGGCCGAGAACGGTTCTTGAAGTCCATCTACGGACATCTGCAAGCCGTCACTCGCAATCGGCATTCTGGCCACAGCGGCGGATGCCAAGTCAGTCGTATCTGCCGAGATCAGATCCCTATCGTTTGTGCGGGATTCCAGTGTGTAGTGTGGTTGACTCTCTAGTTGATATTGTCCGCTTCCGGTGCCTTGTATGCTGCCGTAGAAATGTGGAGGAAGGAAGTTGTCCGCTTGAAGTTCGTTGAGAGGGTTTGACGCTCTTTGAATGCTTACACCGCTAGTCGACGCTTGGAGCGCCGTAGCTGTCATCGCTGGCGGCATCCACGAACTCTCTTCTCTAAAGGACGGCGCATCGCCAGTCGTATGCACAGACTTTCTCATTCCTTCGAAAACAATCGCGAAGCCTCGTGCGTCCGGCATCTCTTGCGCAAATTTGCCCAATACCTCGCTGCATGATCTTAATGCTTCGCCCGCACAGCCAAAACTCTTGTCCCCGCTCTGCGGAGCTCTCTTGCTTTCGTGTTCGTTGAGTGACACGCAATACATGAGTGAAAGTCCTGCAGTAAACATAATCTGGAAATAGCTTCGTGTCCATGTGATGTACTTGGCTTTGAGCATTTCTGAATATAGCTCGATGACTCGTATTGCGCACTGCATGCAAGGAGCTGAGAGGTCTCTTGGAGGCACTCCATTGCGCTTGGGCGCTTTGTGCATCGCAGCGCGTATCAACGATAATTTGTCCTTCTCTAGTAAGAAGTCATACCACTCTGGGCGCTCATAGAGAGTATTTGGAGAGTCAAAGACGGGAGCACTACGTCGCCAGTCCTCGAGTTCAGCCATGAAGTGATGGTATTTCACGTATATATAGCCAGGTAAGGTGACGGCGTTGGCGCCAAGATCATTGCTAGGGTCCATTGATCCGGTAAAGAAAGCTGTATGTATCCGGGAGGTAATCTGCCGCAGCCTTATGCAGAAGATGAAAACAGAAAGCTCGTTGGGAGTGGTAAGACCGAGTTGTCCTTGAACTTCTGCTAATCTGCTGACATGAGCACTTGAAATGGTATCGTCGCTGGCGGACATCGGAAGATCAACACTAATGTCCGCCTCGGGAATAGCAAACGGCCGCCCAAGGATGCCAGAGCTGTATCTATCAAGCACATAGCATTCCCAGAATATTCTTCTATGGTGTTGTTCACGTAGAGGCTCCAAAGGCTCTTCGGGCCTCGTATGAAGGGCCCATTCGATGCATTGTCGCATGCAGAGGTGTGAGATCTCCCATAGTGACGTACCTATAAGACTTTAGTCC
Source organism: Coniosporium apollinis CBS 100218 (assembly GCF_000281105.1). NCBI lineage: Eukaryota > Fungi > Ascomycota > Dothideomycetes > Coniosporium > Coniosporium apollinis. The sequence goes on along the minus strand of NW_006913310.1, from coordinate 191,265 downwards.
AGAGTCCAAGAAATCGTCCTCGATGATTGGCCTGCAAAAGATCCTAAGTTCTTCCTTCTAATTTTGACTTACCGATATGGTGGTACATGCCAAATCTTGCCACCAATAAAAGATTTTGGATGGCGTCAAGATTTCCAATCAGAGCAACGTCCCCGATGTATGATTGAGCGGCGAGGTAGTATCCATAAGGGTGCTCTGTGGTCAATCCAGCACGGTAGCGTGTGATTGCGGAAATGGCAAATATCATGAAGAGCCTGAAATGGTCCTGGGAAGACGGGATGTTCGAGGATTCGGGATTGTAAACCCTGCTGAACGTGTCTAACACATCTTGTCGAAGCAAAAATGTATGATGTATATGAAACCGACCAAAACTACCTTGCCTTTAGTCACGTGAACGGGAAGGCAATTGAAGCACCGAACATACTAATTGCCCAATAGCGCTGAAGCTTCCTCAAAAGGCGGATGTAGATTTGGAAGTAATCGGGCTTCAGGTACTTCGGCTCTTTGAGAAAGGTGGTGCAGCATTTGAGCCTTGCTAAAGTTGAGCTGTTCGCTGGAGAACATGTGGCGAAGGAAACTGCACGTAAACGATGTTAGCTCTAGGTGCTCTCAAATAAGGCATACGCCTAACCTGAGTCCACTACCAGCGCCGACATATCCGCTCAATCTCGATGATGATGGACTTTCAGGCCCAATGCTGCTAGGTCCTTCAGTCGCTTGGTCTCTAGCAGTGACTGAGGCTAGGCCAGTGGCGGCTTCTATCCTTGCACGCAACGCCATTTCTTTTTCTTCAAGCTGTCTAATATAGTCTCTTGAATACTTCTCGTTGGTGTTTGGATCTATAATGATACAAGATGCGTTGGCCTTTGTGCATGCCGCACACTTTGGTGCTTCGCCATCGCATCGGATTTTCCTCAGCCTGCACCTTTGACAGGCGGGTAGATGCTGACGCAACTCCTCTCCAAGTGTCCCCGACATGTCACATCCGCCGATAATCGTCTAGCGGAAGGATGAAATACTGTTTATTAGTAGGTTTGCTTAACAATGGACAGCAACGCGTACGGGAAGTGAGAGCCGCCTCGCAAAGGCTTCCTACGCGACTCGGCGCCCGGGACTTCCCTCCGAGACCCTGCATCGCTTCCGAGCTCCCCGCCCTCCACGATCGTCGCTCAGGCCTAACTTAGAGTATACATAGAAGGTACCCCGCTCTATGCACGCCTTCCGATAGCCCCCTGCATTCTCAACGATGCAATACCTAGCAGATTTACAAGATGGTTCCGTCTCTCTCTCTTTCTGTTGCTTCGGTGGTTCTTGTCAATAGCAACAATGCATCCTCGCGGAGTGCTCCGTGTGGCTTCAGCCATCTTCCTCTTCTTCACTCAAGTGACGCCTTCTTCTCGTCCACCTCTCGAAAGTCATGGCGGTAGCCCAATCGCTCGCACTCAGAGCGGAACTCTGATTCGCGGCATCGTTGACTCAGATAATCTTTTGGTCTCTCAATTTCTAGGAATTCCCTACGCTGCTCCACCCGTAGGGCCTCTGCGCTGGGCGCCGCCCCAGCCGGCCGCTCACGTTGCAGAGGTGAAGGCGACCGAGTTACCCAAATCTTGTATGCAATACGCATCCAACAGCAGCAGTGTATACACGCGAGATGTTCTGGAATTTGGCGTGCCAGGTGGGAACGATTCGCCAATGGGTGAGGATTGTTTGACAATTAGTGTCTGGACGCCTGTTTGGGCTGGCTGGAAAGGAGGCCGTGGCCGGCACAAGGCAAAGAAGGATGGAGGGCTTCCAGTGATGATGTTTATATACGGAGGAGGCTTCCAGACAGGAGGTGAGAATGTGCCGTACCAGATACCAGCGCAATGGGTGCAAAGGAGTCAGAACCTCATTGTGGTATCTTTCAAGTATGCCAAATCGCGTAACCGACTCTAAACAGGATCTTACTGATCATACAACAGTTACCGCCTCAACGTCTTCGGATTCCCTAATGCGGCAGGGCTAAGTGAGCAGAATCTTGGCTTGCTTGACCAGCGCTTAGCGTGAGTACACAAGCTCGCAAGTGACTCAGAAGCTTCAACAAAGTCAACTGCAGTGGGCTAACTGGTGTTTCGAAGCGTCGAATGGGTCCGCGACAACATTGCTGCTTTTGGCGGTGATCCAGCCCGTATCACTCTATGGGGTAAGTCTGGTATTGCAGATGGTCTTGGATACTTGCTAAGTTCGGGTGCTCAGGTCAGTCTGCCGGCGCCATGAGCGTGGATTTTTACAACTTCGCCTACTATGATGATCCCATCGTCGAGGGTCTTATCATGAACTCCGGCAGTGCTCTCGTGCCCCTACGTTCCGCTGACACCAGCCACTCAAACTTCTCATTCGTAGCTTCGCAAGTCGGATGTGGTAACCAAGCACATGCGGCAGCGGAACTTGCGTGTATGCGGGGAGTGCCAGCTCAGACACTTGAGCAGTTCGTCGGGACCTACCAGGAGTCGGGAGCCACGCCTGGAATCACATTCGCGCCAATTGCAGATGGCAAGGTCGTGTTTGCTAACTACACAGAACGTGCGCTTGAAGGTAAACTTGCCAACGTGGTAAGTCATCCGACCTTTCGAGAGTCTCAGTGAATGGGGGCTGACGAAAAACCAGCCGGCCATTATAGGTACAAATTCAGAAGATGGGGTTCCGTTCGCGCCTTATAACCCCTCCGGCCCGAATCAGACGATCGCTCAGCAAGCACTACTTAGTCTCTTCTTCTGTCCGGCCGTCGTAACTACAAGGTAACTCGTGTGATTCAACTGCATCGGAGCTCAGCAGCACTGTAACAGGCTGACTCTGCCTAGAAACCGCCTAGCAGCCAGCCGGACGACGTATCGCTACGAGTACCGGGGCAACTTCACTAATATCTCCCCGCGGCCTTGGCTTGGAGCATATCATAGCGGCAAGTGTTCAAATCCTTTAGGCTTTACCCTGCTAATACGGTCAAGCCGAACTCCCCTTGCTTTTCGGCACTCACCCAAACTATCGCGGGAACTCCACGCCGTTTGAGTACGCAGTCAGCGCTGCAATGCAAGACGCTTGGCAAACTTTCGCCCAGGACCCTGATGGCGGACTTTCCACACAGGGTTGGCCGGCCTATACAGGTCCTGGTGGTGCTGTCAGGATCTTCGGGGCCAACGGGACGGTAGCCCAGACTGGAGATCTGAATGAGCTGGAGGCGATGTGTAATGGAGTGCCTGTTATAGCTAGCTGAAGGGATCTCGCTCGTGTAGACGAAGTCCTCGTGGGCGCCGCGCGGGCTGAACGAACTTCTGCACAATCTGCTGTTGTCAAAATTCCGCCGCAGTAGCCTAACAGAATGCTTTAGCCGGGACGGAAGCTAGATACGCAAGGCCTTATAGAGCGATGCAGTGATTCTCGTAAGATGGTCCCGTTGTATCGTGGCACTCAGGTTTCGGTAGATATACAGGTCTCATCCAATCTTTACCCAGTCTCTGGAAATCTTAATAGACTGTCCTGTCCCACCTCTTCCTCACGTTCCTCCGCATGTTCCGTCCACCCCTCCAGCTCCTTCTCTTCCCCTTACCCACTTGCACCACTCTCAGCAGCCTTCTCCCCATTGCTCGCCCAATTCTGTTCCCTCAATCCGCCCCATTAGCATACGCCGCGCGACCTTGCGGTTCTGGCTACGGCTCCACGTCTCCTGGCTCTGAACTACAAAGCCTGTCAGTATATGCATGAGCTGCAAGATCGAGGATATACTGACGAACTTTTGCTTGCCCGGCTCGCTGCCTTTCATAAAGGACTCTTCGATGTCAAACTCTAGGGTCGCGAGGCGCAGGAGACGGAGTTGGCCAGCAGGGGGCACGGGGAAAGCGTGGAGGTGCAGACGGGATTGTAGGGGCGCAAGTATGTAGGAGGTGAAGGAGGTATTGCTGTTGGTAGTTACCTAGTGGAGGGATCGACACGCGCACGTGTGGGCGCGTGTCTGGGCGGCACTTGCGGTTTCACGTGGGTTTGCATGCACGTGGACTAACGACTATCGGCTTTCTAAGCCATGATCTTTCCGACAACCTTAAGTACATGTTCTACTCCTATCTGGCCATACACAATACCATGTACAACGCAGGAACTCTTGAAGGTCACCAAACACGCTACGAAGTTCGATTGCATGCACGGTATTCTGTTGTCCGTTCTCAGACGCTCCAGTTCGCTAAGACTTCTGCGAGACAACGATATTCGACTTCTCGCAAGCTGCTTGTACCTTGGACTGGTCAACTGTCTCAGCTTGATCCGGAAGAACGTAGCCCTTAAACGGTGTTCCAACTTCATGTATCAATGACTCAATGCCATCTCCACTCGTAAAGCTCCAAAGCCGGACGAACTTGCTTCCAAATCGCAGCGAGAAAGCAGTGTTCGCTGCGATGAAGATGGTTTCTCCTTCCCGGACTGTGCTCGATGCGCCGTCACCTAGAGAAACTTCCAGAGCGCCCTCAAGCACACAGAGACAGTGGTGCACTTTTGGGAACTTGAGTTGCTGACTGAAGACGGATGGCTCATGTTTCGCTGAAGATTCGATGCTCGAAATGGCGAATTTGCCGTCGCTCTGCCGCGTCGTGATGAATGGCCTGGATAGGACGCCGCCCAAGAGCCATCGTGGTCCCGTGTTCGCCCGTAGATAATACGGGACTGTGGTCTCCGGCAGGGTCTCGTCTGATAAGCTCCATTCGCCTACTTCGCAGCCTTCGTGCTTAGGGTGGAAAGACACATCGTAGTCCTTCGTTGCGTTTTTCATTTTGGCCATGACCGCCTCACGCAGACTCCGCTCGTCGAATTCGGGACACAGGACTCCGTCGAACGGCTCGCCAACATATCTAAAGAAATCAATCCAGTCCCCTGGCGTAATGAGGCCAAACGTCTCGGTATGCGGTCCTAGTGTCTTGGGGTTATGGACGACTCCCTATAATGGAGTCAGCCTGTGAGTTCTGTTCCCTGCACGGCACGAAGCTCTAACACTCGTTACTCACGGGAGGAACAGAAGCAAAGTCACCCGGAGCCATTATCCTGCATCGATCTCCTGCCCACAGCTGCAAGTATCCTTTTGTAACCATGAAGATATCGTGTGCCTTCTCGTGGTGATGAAAGCCTGGCGCATCTGCCAGTGGTCCGCCCATCGAAATCACGGATATCGTCCCATCAGACTGAAACTGGGAAGTCAGGATTCGAAATACAGTCTTAGACCCTGGAATTGTGACACATTCGCCTTCTAGTTGCGGGATGATATAGCTTCCGCCACCCTTAGGGGGCTGGTTATGTCGTGGGATCGCCATGTGCTGCCGGGAAGCAAGGTTATCAGGACCGACTATTGAAGCTCTACACTTTCAATCTTCTTTCGAGCTCGTCCGTGTTGCTTGAGTGGGCGGTGTAAAGCTCGAATGCCGCATGAAATTGTTACAAAGTTTGACAATCGAGCTATGCAGGTGGCAGTGGCTTATATGCCAGCGGGCCACGACAAGCCTGTCCATCGTTCAGACCGTTCCAGCAACGCTCTGAGGACATACCGGGAGTGCTGAGGGAACTGCCGCCGCTTGCGCACCCCACTGTGAGCCATGCGGAGACAATTGTTTTCGGCGGCTGCTCCACCGACTTCTTCGACGTAACCTTCGCGGCGCATTCGGAATTGCCGAAGCTGTTCGGAAGCGCTCCGAGTGCACGGCAATTTCATCGGCATCGCGATTCGGACCATGATGTGTTAGTAACGACGGATTGTAGAAAACATGGATGAGTGATACTCATCGCAGATTTAAGACCTTCGACAAATATGCCGCCCACTCTTCGCTGCGCATACAAGACAGTAGACGACTGCATCATCTATGCAGATGTCTATGTGCCGCCCAGATCTTCTCCTGGGCTGAAGAAGTATCCTACAGGCAAGTCCTCGCGTTGACCGCTGAGCGGCCTCAAGCTCTAACTCTTATGCAGTATTAGCCATCCATGGAGGTATGGATTCTCTTGACCGAAGATCAAAGCGGCAGATTGCTAAATCTTGCAGGTGCTTTCATCCTTGGATACGCTGGCATGGTCTCAGCCGACCAGATCGATGACTGTTTGGAAAGAGGGTGGATTGTAGTCGCGCTCGAGCATCGACTGTGTCCGCAAGTTGATATCTTTGAGGGCCCAGTTGCAGATTGTCGCGACGCCTTGGAGTGGGTCTACAGCGGCGGCCTTGATAAAGAGCTCCATGCCCATCAAGACAGTTCGACGTACGCAGTCGATGATGACCGTGTTGTGGCCTTTGGGACATCCTCCGGAGGTTTGCTGGCTCTCGCTCTGGTAAGTCCTCATCTGATTGCATCGTCCAGGTCATGTCCTTGAGGCTGATCTACTCTCAGGGGTTCAGTGTTAAGAGGCCGGTTGCTGCAGTTCTGGACCTCTACGGTGCTACAAATTTTCGTGACGCTTTCTGGTCTAAACCTCTTCCTTCCATAAAACCACCGGATTGTCCGCGCGAGTTCATCAACGAGGTATACCAAGAGCGACCCGTTCCAATTCGAGGCGGCGTTTCACTGGAAGGCCAGGCAAACGACGACAAGCCTCCACCTCTTCAACCGCGCGCCGCATTTGCCCTTACACACATCGCCAATGGCACGTTGATGGATGTTTGCTTCCCTTCGAAAGAGTGGAAAAAGATTGATGCAACTCTAAATGTTACGGAGAAATTTCCACCCACTTGCATCGTGCATGGCATTGACGATGTCATGGTACCGATTTTTCTGAGCAAGGCCTTGTTTCGGGCCTTGCAGGATGCCGGCGCCAAGTCTGAGTTTATCGAAGTCCCAGACGAAGGTCACACTTTTGTCGGCAAGATGAAGAAAGGGTTTCGGACTTGGGACCTGCAGCGCAAGGGTTTCGATTTTTTGGAGCATGTGATCGGCACTAGTGACACACATATTAAGAATACAACAGCCTACTGGCGGTACCGAAATTTGTGACGGAAAGGCAATGAAGCCACTGTGGAATGCGTGGAGATACACGGTATATAAAGGGCGCTCGTAACGCATCCCTTGCGGTAAAGCTACTCGTGCCTAGTACGAGGATTGCAGGTCCGTTTTATGAGTTCAATATCAATGACTACCAGGCGCACAATGCGTGGGTAGTATTTCAGAGCTGCTTCTAGCAATGTTGCGTTGTCTTGATGCTGAATAGGTCTCATCATATCAATTCTTCACTTATGTGTCCCTATCAAAGTCTTCATGCTCTTGTACTTGTGCGCACCTGTATCCTCACTCTGTGTCAAACCGTAAACGCTTCCGAGATCGAAAATGGCATGACCTGCGGAGAAGCTGTTGAGCTTACGTCAAAGGGAGTTCGGATTCAAGCCCCCAGCCAAGCTCCAGATCATTCCACATCCCTCCGCCCCAGAACTCCGATCCAAGACTGAACACATCCATTCCTTCCAGTACGGCACCTGAATCAACGGCTTGAGACGCTGATACCCCTGTCGAGCTGTGATCTGCCTGTGCTGCAAAAAACGCCTGGTTGTCGTTCTCCCGACTGTTATGATCGCGCCGCCCGCGAAGCTGTGTTATCATATACCGCAGAACATTTGCGGTCTTGCTTGCAACCACGCTCTCGTTCATGGCATCGAGTAGATCTAGAGACTTCTCAATCACAGGGAGGAAATCGGTATGCTCATTCATGAAATGCGCCGGCTGAGCCGCTCGAAAGAGTAAGATAGATGCGGCGAAGACCAAATATGTCACGTTGTAAAACCTCCAAGAGGGAGACACGTTAGTGAAGAAGAACCGGTACACTGCCGCGGTGTACATACCAAGTGCGGAAGAATGTGTGCACACGGCAGGTCTCGTAGACGGTTTCGATTGTGCTAACTGCTGCGTTGACACATTTTGTAACGGCTTCCTTAAGCGGTAGTGACAAGGCACGCAACGGTAGTAGCTTAGCTGCGTGAAGAATGAATGGCCGCAACAGCAACATCTTCACATTGTAATATCCTAAAAATTTGTTAGCAAACAGATCAAACACAGGATCTGGAGATGGAAGATAGGGTTGGCGCCAGCTTACGTATTTGGAGAACCAGTCTCTGCAAACGAGCCCATACTGGATCACGAAGCGAGCCACCGGCATTATGAACGTCCGGGGTCAAACTTGGTCGAATCAGGTGTGGAAGGCGACTGACCCAAGCGTCGATACTTGCTTCAATACCTGAAGCCCTCACAAGCTTTTCGGCCAAACCCAGGCGGGGAAGGTAGATGCTGACGGAGATAGTACGCATAATGCGTGCTAGATCAATCATGCAAGTGATAATGGATACTTCAGAATCATCAATAGCGGGCATGAGCCTGTTGTGGAAGTCATCGATCCCTAGGGTGTCGGGCCTCCCAAGTGCGAAACTGAGTTCAATCTCCAGAGAGTACAGCCCCCACCAAGTCTTGGATTTCTGTAGCGCATCTACATCCTGTGCTTGTCTCCCATCTCCAGATGATGTGTTCCTATTCACGCCGGCGGACAGAGATGTGCGTATGGCCATACCGAGATACATCCACGCGAGGTTGGGGTTCAACTCGTTTTGACATATCTTCGCCATGATGAGCAGGGCTTGAATCGTCTCCAGATCGTTGCTGAACCCAGGTTTCCCGAGCGCGAGTTGCGCCCTTTCGAACAGTAAACGACTCCATTCGAAACGGTCCATGCCATCGATTCTCCCTTCGGTCCACGTTCGTGTCAAAGCACCGAGAGACAACAGACCAAAGTACAGTGCGGGAAAGCCAGACGGCAATCGTTCTTTGTAACCCTGCCAGAGTTCTTTGCATCGTGTACAAAAACTGTCACGGTCAAGGATTGGGTGTATGAAATGCAGACCGCTAAAGTATCCGTCAAGAAAGATGTACAGTTGCGGGATGTAGAACTGCTCCTGAAAGTCGTTCGCGTTGGATGCCGCACCGTGTGGGGAGAACGTATGGTTATGGAAGGCGCCGACAAGTGATTGTCGTTCGAGGTCTTCGTAGCCGCGAGTCCCATCGACGTATTCTTTGCGTAAGCGGCCAATGAAAGCAACGGAAGATGTATCGCCATGGAACTCAACAGCCTTTGTCAAAGGATTGATGTCAACTAGCTCCGTGCCGGCATCCTCTGTCAGTTCATCGTCTGATTCTGTATGAGGCGGAGGGAGCCGATCAGTCCATGTAATGCTACTTAGAACGGTTGATCCGGCCGAAGTCCTTGAAATATTTGGCACAGGCTGCTCGTTTGGGCCAAGATCACTGGAATGCGCAGGCTCTTCTCTGTGAGCTCGGCAAGTAACGGAGGGACTTTCCGCAAATGCATGATTGCTGGATAGGCTCTCTGAGCGTCCAATGGCAGCTTCAGCTGCTTGTAGCCTTGCCTCCAGGTCTTTCACATAACTGTGGACATTTGCCGAATTAGCGGAGCGGGTTTAGAATAATCAGCGTGAGCTGTGTATGTACCTTGCAGAATACGCATTGCTTGCGCCGGCGATATGAGTGCTTCGAAAGACGCAGTCGACACCGGCTTCTGCAATTGCGGACTCAGCAACTGCCCTGCTTGCATAGAAATCCGTATCCTACTTCGGCAGTTCTGGCACGGATATGTTCCATCGCATTTGTACTTCTTTGCACGGCAGTGGTTGCAGGCCTGCACAGTTCGAGGCCGCTTGAGACGGTTTGGGGCGCTGCCGGATGGCGTTGGTTGTAGTGAAGGCAGCATATTGATGTGGTTTCGGAAATGCCGGCTGTCCAGCGGCTCTCCCCAGATTTTCTCTTCCGGCTCTTCATCCGGTGGATGCGGGGCCATCCATGTGGAGCCGGAGCCTAGTCGTCAAGTGGAGCCGTAAGTCTGCGCAGTCTTCCAGCGGCATTATTATCAAGAAAATAGGCCGCACATGCTCATGAGATTTGGACCTGCTGAGTGTGCAATGTGCCTTAAGAACGGAAGTTGACTTCTGTGCTTTTCCTTATTCCAAGATTCCAATGGCCTGTTTTGAAGGTGTGCGGTAGTCAATATCGGCAGTACGGCAATGCCGAAGGCGTGAGGTGTGCCAGCCGGATGTACCGAGTGAAAAAGTGCATCCTGAAAATCACTATCCAGGCTCCGATTATATATGTCTTTGCCAGTAAGTTACCGTAAAAAGGCAGGAAGCAAAGGACCTAGAGCACACGAGCTTGATATTCGGGCGAGTACCGTCTGTAGTAGCCTTACATTCACTCCCACACCCTGTACCCACGATATCACTATATATTCTTCGATCGAAGAACGTCGGTTATCGCTATGAGCGGGGCAGCGCAAGTACTCGATATAGTCATCGTCGGTGCTGGGCTCAGTGGATTGGCTGCTGCCATATCCTGTAGCCTGTCTGGACATCATGTCATAGTTCTGGAAAGCGCAAAAGAGCTTGCAGAGGTTTGAGGATGCCATCCTGCGTGCGTGAAGGCTCGCTGACTTGCAATGATCGACCAGGTTGGTGCCGGGCTGCAGATAACGCCCAATGCGTCTCGTCTCTTCATGCTTTGGGGTGTCATGGACAATATCGAGAAGCTCGCTGCAGAACCGCAAACTCTTACGGTACATCGCTATGCGGACGGCAATGTTCTCGCACACGACGGCCGTTTCAGTGAGAGGATGCGGCAGCTTTACGGAGCACCATTCATTGATATGCACCGCGTGGATGTGCAACGAATTCTTGCCAAAAGGGCGAAAGAACTAGGCGCCGAAATCATGCTCGACACGCGTGTCAAATCTATCGACTTCGATACCGCAGAGGTCACTACTACTACTGGTGCCAAGTATAGAGGCGATCTCATTGTTGCCGCCGACGGTCTCTGGTCGAAATGCCGGGAATGCTTTCTTGGATCGAGGGACCCGCCTCTGCCGACAGGAGATCTTGCGTATAGAATTGTCTTGACGCTCGATCAAATCAGCGACCCCGCGCTTCGGCAATGGATTTCTAGTCCAACCGTCCATTTCTGGATCGGGCCAAACGCGCATGTAGTAGGTTATTCTGTGCGCAGCGGAACTATGTACAACATAGTGCTTTTGGTGCCGGACGATTTGCCTGAGGCTGTGTCGAAGCAACCCGGATCAGTTGAGGAGATGCGGAAGTTGTTCCAAGGCTGGGATCCTATGTATGACCTGAAGATCTCCGATGAGCTTACCAAACTGACGTCCTTCGCCAGATTAAACCGGTTCCTCGAGTGTGTCAGTAAAGTAGATAAGTGGAAGCTTATGCACAGTACGTCTTCTGCAGGATTGGACCTTACCTACTGCGTACACCACTAGGGTCTGCTTGATTGCGCAGATACTGACAGGCGACTATTCGATAGGACCGGAGCTGGAATCTTGGGTAAACGAGAAAGGCAACTTTGTTCTGATGTCAGTATTATCATCTTTACAACCTTGCAGGCACTGACTTCAATTGCAGTGGTGATTCATGCCATCCAATGCTTCCATATCTCGCCCAGGGCGCAAACTCTTCAATGGAGGATGGTGCGGTCCTTGGGCTACTGCTTCGACGAACAGCGGCGTCAATTCAGCTGCCCGCGGTTTTAAAGGTGTTCCAACAGCTACGAAAGTCGCGTGGTGAGGCTATCGTCAGAGAAACTTTCAAACAGGTACATGACCACCGATGTGGGTCCTCTCTAGCCAGCAAGTTGACGTTTTCATCAACACAGAGACACGACTTTCACATGGTTGACGGGCCTGAACAAGTTGAGCGAGACAAGCTTTTCTTATCTCAGTTGGGGAAGGACACAATCGAATGCGCTTTTCCAAGCCGCTGGTGAGTCTGTTCTCTTTCTCCCTCGCTTTGAAGAGGTTTGGATCGTGGACTCATATCAAACAGGACGTGTCCGACAGTTCAGCCTTTCTTATATGGGTACGATGCGGAGAAGGAGGTCGCTGCTGCCTTGAAGCAGATGGAGACTGCGTGATGTTTGCGCTAGCGTGTCTATCAACCCGCCCAAGTAGGTGCGGACTAAACCTGTTGGCTACTAGATGAAGGCGGTACTAGGTATTTCGATACGATCTATGGAATGCAGTTTCGGCGTTGGCGACTCGGTGTCCGAGCGTGAATCTTGCGGATAAGGATAGGGCGATGTAGGGCATGGCGAGACCTGCAAACACGGTCTGTGGTAAACCAATTGTTTCTGGAACTTTCGAAGTGCCTCGCACGGGAGGCTGGAGATGCTGCTTGTCATTTCACAGGGAGCTGCACAGGCGGCGGCTGCTCCGTGGGCCAAGCTTCGGGACGGACCGTATCTCCCCGAGGGTTGGAAGAACTGTTCCGCCTACCACCTCGCTCTCGCCCATACCGGCAATTATGTGGAGCATTGTATGAGGCGACACCAAAGATGATCCCAGAGTCCTCACGCGCCACAGCGCGTTCGGGGCAGATAAAGGAGTACTTTCTACCGTGATTCAAGCCGCCCTTCAAGCAGCCTGTTTATCTTGTCGTCGTCTCGGCTGCAAGCATTGGTTTCACAGATATAGCAATTATGTATAGAGAGTTGATAGGAAAGTTGTGTCGATCCTACCAGCCTAAACAGGCTCGTCCCTTTGCGACTGCCTTGCCGCGAGTTTCGATCAGTCCGCTAGAACCGGTGGGTATGTATCCTCGCGCCTTGTAAGCTATGAGAGCGCTGATTCATCCGCGGTTACACTAGAACATCACCCTAGACTATGCATCTCAGCTCCGAAGGCTGGAAGATGTCAAAAGGACCACGACACGGCCGTTGACCTTGTCTGAGAAAATACTCTACAGCCACCTTGTTCCCCTGCCCGAGCAACCATGGGTTCTCGACGAGATCCAGCGGGGAAGGACCATGCTTCAGCTCCGGCCAGACAGAGTCGCGTGCCACGATGCTACTGCGACCATGGCTCTGCTGCAATTCATCAGTGCTGGTCTTCCCAATGTGAGGGTTCCCACTACGGTACACAGCGATCATCTGATCGTTGCGGAAAAAGGGGCGAAAGACGACATCAAGCGCGCCATAAGTGATCACAAAGAAGTCTATGCTTTCTTGAGCAGTGCTGCAGAGAAGTATGGCATCGGCTACTGGAGACCCGGATCGGGTATCATACATGTTGTCATTTTCGAGAATTACGCATTGTAAGAATTCCCCATCTTTGCCTGCTGCGAACGTGACGGAGCTAATCTGAGGTCACGTCAGCCCGGGAGGCCTGATCATAGGAACTGATTCGCACACTCCGAATGCAGGAGGCATGGGCATGCTTGGTATTGGAGTCGGAGGCTCCGACGCCGTTGATGCAATGGCCGGTATGCCGTGGGAGCTGCCTTGTCCTAATGTCACTGGGGTCAAACTCACAGGAAAACTCGGCTCGAAATGGAACTCCTCGAAGGACATCATCTGCAAGCTCGCCGGGATCCTCTCAGTCTCAGGCGGTAAGGGAAAGATCATTGAGTTCTTCGGTCCTGGCGTGCAGTCGATGGGTGCCACTGCGATGGCCACAGTCTGCAACATGTCCGCTGAGATTGGTTCCACCTCTTGCATTTTTCCGTATACCGAAGCGATGGGTCGCTATCTCTCCGCCACGAAGCGTGCCGATATTGCCAGAACCGCGGACAGATTCAAAGACGTTCTCTTGGTAGCCGACGAAGGTAGTGAAAATTCATACGACGAAGTCATCGAAATTGATCTTGACACCTTGGAACCGCACGTCAACGGTCCCTTCACTCCGGACCTCTCGCATCCTTTGTCACGGCTCAAGCACGCCTTGTCCGAAAGCGATTGGCCAGTGGAACTGAGCTCCAGTATGGTCGGAAGTTGCACAAACAGCTCATACGAAGACCTTGAAAAGGTGCGCCATCTGGTGGCTCAAGCCAAAACCGCCGGCATTGCGAAGGTCAAGATACCGTTGTTGGTCTCACCTGGAAGCGAGCAGATTCGCGCTACAGCAGAAGCGGATGGCATCCTGCAAGAGCTTCGCGAGGCTGGAGCAACTCTCCTGAGTAGCTCTTGTGGTCCCTGCGTTGGCCAATGGGATCGCTCCGATGTGGTTAAGGGCGAGAAGAACTCGGTGGTTTCCAGCTACAACCGTAACTTCGTGGGTCGTCATGATAGCAATCCAGCAACTCACTCCTTTGTCACCTCACCCGAATTAGTGACCGCTTTCGCTTTTGCTGGCCGCCTCGATTTCAATCCCATTACAGATTCCTTGCCGATTCTGAACGATAACGTCTCCTCATCCTTTTCCGCAGGATCGACAGCCGGACCTACGTTCCGCTTTCGCCCACCAGTCTCTACGGAGCTTCCGAAAGCCTTTGATCCAGGCGAGAATCGCTACCAAGTGCCTGTAACAGACGCCTCGAATCTATCCGTTCACATCGACTCCAAATCGGACCGTCTCCAGCGTCTGACACCCTTCGAGCCCTGGGCTAGAGGAAACGCATCCAGGATGGAAGTTCTTCTGAAGGTCAAAGGTAAATGCACGACGGATCATATCTCCCCAGCCGGCCCGTGGTACAATTATCGAGGTCACCTGGAGAACATCAGCAACAACATGCTCATCGCCGCACAAAACGCGTTCATTCCGGAGAGGGACCCCAAGAGCCGAGGACACACGCTCAATCCCCTCACGGGCAAGATGGATCTTATCCCCGCAGTGGCGAAGGGTTTGAGAAGGGAGGGCGTGAAGTGGTGCATTATCGGCGACAGTAACTACGGCGAGGGTTCATCCCGGGAACATGCCGCTCTTGAGCCACGATTCCTCGGCGGCGTTGCCGTCATTGCGCGGTCCTTCGCACGTATTCATGAGACAAACCTTAAGAAGCAGGGCATGCTACCGCTGACATTCGACGACTGGACCGATTACGATAAGATCGAGCTGGGCGATCGCATAGAGCTGGTCGGCGTCGAGAGCGGTGAGATGCGGTCCGGCAGACAGATTACCATGGAAGTGAGGCCTAGGGATGGCGACGTGTGGAAGGCGATGCTGAACCATAGCTTTCATTCGAAACAGATTGAGTGGTTGAGGGCGGGAAGTGCATTGAATCATGTAAAGAATACAACGCTGAGGGATGTGAACGTCCAAAGGCTTGAACATCGCGAATGGTAAAGTGCTGCAAAGCTTTCATCTACACCTGTGGTCTTGGTAGTTGGTTGTCACGTGGCTGTGACAGGTACTGTAACTACAATTCCCCGGCACTCCGTCCTCCGTCCTCCGTCCTCCGTCCCACCCAACCTCGGTATCCTTCCGTCCTGCGACCTCCTTCCGGGCTCTCCACGCCAATGACACCTCACAACCTTAGCACGGGTTTATCTCATGCAGCTACCAGGCGACCACGCCGACCATCAAGCCACCGTCCAAGACGTCTGCCAGGGTCAATCCAATCGCGAGAGACCAATTGAGCATGTCCCAGAGTTCTTGCAAGCACTCTGAGGGCGGTAGCTTCTTGTTCGCTCGTTATGGCGGGGATGACTCTAGCTACGATTGGGCTGTGTCGAAGCGACACACGCGGACTCTGTGCCAGAGGGTCGAGATCATGTACGGTGATGTCGGTACTTTGCTGTGTAGCTTGCAAGTAGCAGCCTTTGGATGCAAGTTCTTCGATGACTACAGTCAACAAGGCCCCGGAGCAATGAGCAGGAGAGCCTGAAGCCTTCATCACATCGCCAAAATGCTCCACCTTCTGAGCATCCTCTCCTTCGTGGCCGCCGCCGGCGCCAGCTTCTCCACCAACCTCAATTACCGCAGCCCTTCGCACAACCACCCAAGCCTGGGTCTCGCCATCCACAAAATCCAGAAGCGCAATGACCCTGCCACCGCCTTCAGACCCGATCAGCTGAACTTTACGCACGGCGTTGCATCTGGAGACCCGTACCCGCGATCTGTCATTCTGTGGACACGCATTGCACCCACCAGCGACAATGACCGGTCCAACGTGACGGTGTCTGGCTACGTACCACTGTACAACCACGATACGGAGCAATATGTCAGGGCGTCGACCGCGCCGGTTTGTGTGGAATACTCTGTGGCGACAGATGAGGCGCTCAGCTCTGTGGTGGACTCTGGGACGGCATATACGAGTTCGGATATCGACTACACGGTCAAGGTACGTTCCTTAGAGCTGGTGTTCCTCGAAAAAGCAGCACCACCGAGAGCTTTTCCGTCACCAGGGCGGGGTATTTTGAAGTGTGGCAATGAGGATTGCCTTGGGTTTCCAAGGCCCTGAAACGGATGGATCACTGACGCTCGAACAGGTTGAGGCAGTCCATCTCACGCCTTACACAGCCTACTACTATCAGTTCCGAGTTTGTAAATCGAACAATACCAGCCCACTAGGCCGCACGAAAACCACCCCTTTGCCGAATGACCATGTAACGAACGTCAGCCTCGCTGTCTACTCGTGCTCAAATTACCGTAAGCATTCCTGGATCTGATACTAGGACACCTGCCCTGCGTTTCCGTACATAGCTTAAGGGCTGGTAGCAACCGTCCCGATACTTGTGCCAGTGCTAACTTGAGAAACTGCAGCATTCGGCTTTTTCAACGCTTACGGCAACACCGCGAGGAAGGACAGCGTCGACTATGTGGTCCACCTTGGAGATTACATCTACGAGTACGCCGAGGGATACTACGGCTGGGGCTACAGCCTTGGTCGCGTCTCATTGCCAAACAAGGAGATCTATTCTCTATACGACTACAGGAAGAGACACGCTACCTATCGTACCGATCTTGACCTTGTGGCCAGCCATCAGAATTTCGCCTGGATCCCAGTCTGGGATGATCATGGTGAGTCTGCTTGAATCCTAGTACCGGATACAAGTTGCTTGTGCTAATGTCCACAGAAATTGCGGACAATACTTACCGTGACGGTTCGTCCGAACTGAACAACACTGAGGATTCTTTCGTCAGAGACGGCGGTGTCAGTGTTGACCAGCGGAAGATGAACGCGGTGCGCGCGTACTTTGAGTGGATGCCCATTCGGTACGTGCTCCAGATTCAGTGTTTGCTATTAAGGAACTGACTCTCAACTGTCAGACAAGTCGACATGGACGACAATCTTCGTATCTGGAGATCCTTCTCTATCGGCTCCTTGTTTGATTTGATTATGCTCGACACCAGAGGATACGACCGCAGCATAACAGACCTCTACTGGAACACTGACTACATCCATGCGATCTCCAATGACGCAGGCAGGACGCTAATGGGCGGCCGCCAAGAAAACTGGTTCTACAATGAGCTTTCTCGCTCTGCGGAGCGAGGAGCCGCATGGAGGATTATTGGCAGTCAGATCAGTGAGTCGATTTTATCTATCTGCGCTATGTACCGGTACTCACCTTCCCAGTCTTCTCCCGCATGAACCTAAGCGCTGCACTCGGAAACGAAAACCCATTCAACTACGACCAATGGGACGGGTAAGCATTTCCTGATTCCTAGCCTTTGTCCTTGCGAAATTGATACTGAGGCTTCTCAACAGCTACCTAGCCAACCGCAACCGCACATTTGCGCACCTCTACGAGAACAATATTGGAAACAATATAATGCTAGCCGGCGATAGCCACGCCTCCTGGGTCAGCGATCTGGTCTGGCTAGGCGACAAGCCCTACAACGCCTCCACCGGCGAAGGCTCCATTGGCGTCGAATTCGCCGGCACAGCCGTCTCCTCCCCTTCCCCCGCCGGTCAAAACGTCACCATCGCACGCGCCAACAACGGTAGCGCCACCATTGTGCGCGCCAACGACGAGCTGCAGTGGCAGGACCTGTACTACCGCGGGTATTATGAGCTGCATATCAGCCAGGAAGCTGTAGAGGCGCAGTTTTTTGGCGTGCCTACTACCCAAACGCGGAACGGGCTTGAGATCAGCCTGGCGAATTTTACGGTCAGGTCCGGCGAGAATAGGCTGCAAAGGCCGGTTGCGGGAGGCGTTGTTGAGAGTGGATTTTTGAAGGGTGGGAGGGTCGTGCAGACGAATGTTACTTATGATACGGAGAACATGGCATAGTCCATCTCCTCGTTGGGACCAAGAGCGTGTTCAGGGCGAGGTGGAGGATGACAGGTCTAAGAGATGGATTGTTGGAAAGCCTATGAATGTGCGGTATGTAGCCGGTAACTCTAGCAGCCTTGGCAGCATAACGAAAGACACGAAGTATGGAGACGAAAATGGAAACCCGGAAGCATGGCCGTTGATGCATTTGACTGTTCGTTAACCGAGGCTGTGTCTGAGGTAGTCCAACCGACTCGTGTTGCGGTCTATGGAGTGCTACGAGTGGCTGTGGAGGGCTCTTCAGCTAATGACAGAGGTCCCCAGATAGCGAAGGCCATTATTCCATAGAAGAGCCGACGAAGGACACATTCGTAGCTATTTCATAGCTGTTGTCCGCATAGTGTTTGAAATATGGCTTTTCATTACTACGTATCTTATCCCACTACGGCCTTGATATGTTGCCTAGGTTCCCCCTTGTCCCCTCTCCACGACAACTCTACACCGTCATCCTCCGAATGCATCCTATTCCAATGCATCGGCAGCTCCTGCCTTCTCCCGGTAACCCCGCTCCTCCGCCTACCCAGCCGCTTCAAGCGCATCCTCATCCCGTCCCAACTCTCCTTACACTTCTCCCAGTAGCCCTGCCAGAAGCGGCGGCGCGTGCCGAAGATAAGGAGCATCACGAAACCGGTCGAGACGACTGGGATGTCCTGGACACATTCATATTTTATGAAAGCGGGGGAGATGTTGGGGCCGTCGGCGAGGTCTGTCGCCTTGTGTTCGCGGTAGAGGCGGTGTTGGTGCATGCCGAGGATTATGGAGTAGGCGCTGTATGTTAAGCAGCGTTAGCTTGGGATCCACTGGGGAGTTGGGGTGTTGTGTTAAGGATGGGACGGGGGTGTTGTGTTGAGGATGGGACCGGGATGAAACTTACGTCAGGACGGAGAAGGCAATGGTGAAACGGATGATGAGCCACTTGTCGTCGGCATCCAGGCTTGCTGAGATTGGCGAGGGGTTAGAGGTCGAGGTACCTGCGCGACCGTCTGCGGCAATGCTGGCGGATTGCGCGGAGGATGCTTGAAAGAGCTTGAAAACTTTACGGCTCTGGACGTATTTGTACAAGGTCAGGATCAGGAAGAATGTGCCGAATGTAAAGCTAAAGATTACTGCGGGGTTGGTCAGTAACCGGGCTGCAGGATGGGAAGCGCAATGACGGGTGCATACTGATGCTGTCGGCGACGAATAGGTATACTATGGCGGACTTGTAGAGCGCGGGTATCTGACGTACTCCTTGGTGTGTCGCAGGCAGGACGATTGCAAAAATCTTAGATCCGAGTGAGATTTGATCTTGATGTCCGCGAATCCTGTTAAGGGAGAGGTTCCACGTTCCTACAAAGAGCGCGATAGACCTGTGGAAGGCGTTTTAATCAGCATAGAGCACTTGAGGTGCGCGTTGCCAACGCGAATACATACCAGAACAGGATGAGAATAGCTTGAACGTTGGCGCAGTATGAGCCTTGAAATCTGGTTCAGCCAAAGACTTCCAGTGATAGATTTTGAGGAGACGAATACTCACGGATGCTGTAGAATGTGCGGTCGCCCCACCCAGCAGCGTTCGTGAAGACAAGGCCGGGGTGGTCGACCATATATAGTGCTTTTTGGTACTGTGCTTCCTTCACCACCTTCCAGTTGGCTGCGTAATGTATTTGTTCGCCTATTGCGGCGACTATGCCGACCGCCACGAAGAGTGAGAGCAAGGCTACATCTGTACGCGCGGTCCCGTTAGGCGGTGATGCTGGAACGGTCGTTCTCCCCGTGACGACTTACAGGTAAACTTGTCGCCGTTGAGATAGAGTTTGCGCACAAGGATCAAGGCAGCAAAGAGACAGAGGAATGTGTAAAGAACGACCGCGACTACTGTTCCCACATATTCCTGCGGTATAGCGCCCGACATCAGGACTTTGGTAGGGGGATGTTGAAATAGAGATGAGCAGTATTACTTTCGTGCAGACCAACAATGACCAGCACTGTATGGACACGCGCAACGCACTTCACGATACAAGATGCGAGAAGCCGCGAAACAGCACTCCTCCCGCGGAACTGGGTCTATATCTCCACACTCTGATAGGTGCCATGGCCTTGATCTGCAGGCAGGGGGAACGGGCGCTCATGACCACAGGCAGCCATAGCGTTTCAGTAATGAACATCTGACATGGTTCGAGAGATGGCGGGAGGAGGTCTACGGAAGCCCCTGGCTCAAGAGACTTCACCGCGAAGTGCGGGTGAGGTTAAATGGGTTTCGGATGTACCTCCGTACCGCGGTCTTGCTTCTAACCATCTTGGTCCAGCTGGCCGTCTCGACATCTGCAGGGCCGAATGCTTATCCAGTATGGCGCTGACTGACCAAGCCGGTTCAAGCAAGCCGGGATGACGTTAGCGGGCCGCCGTCTGTTCCTGGTGTCGGGTCAGTGCTGCCACGAGGGATGAGATCGTCGTCGAGCGTTGACCTCGTGGAAGTCCCGAGGCTGCGACGCCGTTGTTTTGCTGCCTGTGTGTCAATCACCAGTAGGCGCAACATGAAACGCACGCCATTTCAGCACTCACGGCTTGACTTCATTGACCAGCTCTCGGATGCTCCTCCGCCCTAGTCTGAGCCATGGCTCTGCTTTGGATGCCGATTATGCATAAGCTTCCACGATTGTCGAGAAGTCACAACGTCTACCCCGCAACGTCCTACGGAACTTCGGCTTGAACCGCAGGATGTTCCCCTGTCTTCGAGTTTGTGCATCTCCTAGGGCGAGGAGTCAATCCGCTGTCCCAAGGCTACTAGTACCAAAAGAGGCGATGCAGTCCTGCAATAGGGCTGGATCAGTGGCGTTCTTTCGAGCGAGGAACAACCTGCTTTGTGGAGATTGGCTGATAGTGCTACCATGGAACATTCTAAATCTATATCCAGCTGGTTGGGCTTTCGATGAAATCATTACTTGCGTGCTTGGAGTCGTCAAGATCTCCTTTCCCGCACCCAGCCACTTGAGGCTAGAAGCAACTGAACCGTGCCACGACCAACTGTTGACAGGTGTGACGAGCATGCAGCTAAGTGCCTTGAAAGCTCACTACGAGATCAATTCGCTTAGTGCAGACGGACGTAATTAGCATCACACCACCTCTTACTAGACATACGCGATCCGACCTCGTAGGTGTGCGGGCTGGTGAATAGCGAAGCAGGGTGCCAGGAGAGGAGTCCATGCCTCAGCCTGACGCTCAATGGCTTCAGATCCCTCAGTATATTTCTCAGGTACACGGACTGGTCGAACAGCATCTCGGCCGGGTGGGGTAAACTGACAGCATCATATCAAGCGCTTCGTCCTAACTGGCGAGCGCAATACTGATGCTTACCGAAGAGCGCTTCCTGAGCCGAAGCAGCTTAGGTCTACCCATTCAGAAATGAACAACTCTTCTTGCAAATCAGCAACTCAGCAGAATCTGAGCACGAACGTATTGACGCAGCGAGCACATTCGTGCCGCTAATCCTTCCCGAAGAATTACGATCCTGGAAAGAAATCAACCGCCCTGCTATTCGTGTCGTACTTCTAACATCTTGATAGCCCGGTGGGCGTGCTGGTGAAGCGGCATGGCTGGGGCAGACAGCATGCGAGCAGGACCCCGAGCAGAATTATTGTACACATCCATCCATCAACATGACGATCACCCACCTCTCTTTCAGACTCTGGAACATCAAACGTTCCCTTGGTCGACAGCATCCCAGCTGCTGAAGCCGAGGCTCAGCACCACCCAAAATCTACTCAACTTCCACCGCCGAGATGGTCGTTGACCTCCCCGCTCTCGTTGATGAAGGTGTGTGTACTGAGCTGAACGCCGATTGCTTGCCGACTGCGTGAAACTGACACACAAACGCACGATCTTACCAGATCTGTGTCAACAGCCGATTGGAACGTCTCAGAAAGCCACCAAGCTTTGCAGTCGTCTGCTCGTTCAATGGACAGTCGCTCTTTTTCCCAAATTGTCGCCCCGGCCAGCACAGTGAGCAGTGGGGCGTACTTGGGTAGCTGCTTGTAGCAATCCAGAACCACCTCGGCAACGAGTCCAACAGCATCTGAACAGCTTGTTCGTTCTAGCCATGAATGTTCGTCCAGAAAGCCATCACACCTCCCTCAAGCCTTCCCCCTCAACCTCATCGCCACGCTCGCCAAGTGCCCAAAATCCAGCTCCCTATGATCCGCAGGCATGAACTCTCCGCTGGCAATGCAATGCACCGTCATCTTGGGATGAAACTTGAGCCCACTCAGCAACTTCGGCGTGATGAGGAAACACTGGCTCGTATTCTCCTCGCACGCGATATTAACCATACGCTCATGGACCATCCTCTCGTTCCGCGGGTCCATGCCCTGGTTAATCTCATCGACGACGCGGAACGGTGAGCGGGCGAGCGACTGCAGCGCCATGAGGTAGAAGATTGTGGAGACCGCGCGCTCGCCGCCGGACTGGCGGTGCGCGTCGAGAGTGGAGAGGGCCTCGCCTTCGCGGAAGCTGACGCGGATCTGAATGGCCCACTGGTCGAAGTCGTCGTCCTTGTGGATGCCGACCTCGCCCGCGCAGCCGATCTTGGCGAAGTTGTCCGAGAAAGCCTCGCTGATCTGGGCGACGAGGGTGTCAAGCTGGGGCTCCCATTTCGCGCGGAGGGCGGCGATGTCTGCGTCCAGCTTCTCGAGCTCAGCGGTGGAGGTTGCAAGCTTTTCCTCGAGCCGCTTGATCTGCTTCTCGCGCGTCTCAAACTGTTGAATGATCTCGGGGTTGCCGTCGTGGGTGAGCTCCAGCCTCGCGTTGACGGATTCGATCTCGGCTGCAAGGTCTTCGGATGACGCCTTCTCTCCAAGGCTGTTATACCATGCTGATACTATGACTTGCTCCTCGGGTGTTTGCTCTTGGTTGTACCGCTTGACCCTCTCCAGAGCTTGCTTTGCCGTGTTGTGGATCCGGCTGGCTTCTGCCTCAATGGCCTTGACTTCTGCGCGGCGCACTTCGAGCAGTCGGCTAATCTCCGTGTTGCGCTCGCGCAGTGTCTCAACCTCCGAAGCTGCCTCGATCTCCAGGACTTCCGCTTCGAAAAGCTCGATGTGCGACTTGCGCAAGGTCTCGACAAGGTTCTGGAGTACTGTCAGTAGCAGCTTAGGAAATGGTAGTGGTGACGCATACAGCATAGTCGAGAGCTAATTGGCCTTTTTTGAGAGCTAGATCATCTGCTTGGTCTTTGAGAGCATCGATGCGTTGCCTCATGCTCGCTCTATCGCTGTTCAGATTGTCGCGCTTCCCTTCCAGATTTGCTGCTGGCACATTAGCTTAGGTCTCTCCATTGAGAAACGGACACATACCAATCTTGACAGGCAGCGCATTGTACTCGCCCAAAGCCTTCTGCTTCTCATCCTTCTCCCGCTGCAAATCATCCTGAGGACCGTTAGCCTAGCTTGGCGAAATCACGGCCGTTAACTTACCTTCTCTCGAGTCAGCTCTTGGTTCTCATTCTTGAGGTTGGTCAACTTCTGCTTCGAAGCTTCATGCGTCTTTAGCAGTTCGCTCAACTCATCTTTCAACTCATTGATCCTCTGACGCAACTGCCTCTCCTCGCCAACATCAGCCGGCTGATCTGTCCAGATTCTAGCGGGCCTGATTTGCCGAGTCATGGTGGAGGAAGCGTTGTACTCCCTGCGCCGCGTGACTCTGTAATATGTCTTCCTGTCCACCCAAGTGGCGATTTGGCTTTCGGACAGACGCTCGAACTGCTGCCCATTAAGGTCTCTAAGTGTCAGCCCGGTCCGATGCAGGTTGATGCTGTCGCAGAGCATCGACAAGACCGGCTCAGGACCTGCAATGAACTCGAGAGCCCACCCATCCAAGCCGTGCGCGCGCAGCTGCTCCTCCGGTACTGGAAACTGCCAAGCGTTGAGCGGCCTACTCGCTACACGGACGGAAATGTCTGACAATCGCAGGCGGCCAAACAGGTTTTCCTGCAAGATCTTGAAGTCGTTTCGATTCGTGCAAGTGAATGCGCAAAAATCCGCCTTCTGGAACAGCGCTTCTACGGCATCGGCGTATCGTGCATCCCTGATTGAGCATTCCACAATTGCTGGACCGTAAACTTTGCCCTCGAAGAGATTCTGGTTCTCCTGAACCCAATCCCAAGCCTGGTTCGCGTCAGCCGATGCTTGCTTCAACTTTGATGTTTGCTGGCCGGCTTGAGTGCTCAAGTTTTCAATGCCTTTCTCGCACTGCGTAATCTGTTGCTTCCTTGGTTGGGCTTCGCGCTGTACTCTGCCCATCTCGTTTCGAGCATCGAGAGCTTCGGTATCAATGTCACGGATTCGGCGTGTCTTTTCCCGTATCCTCTCGTTGTACGCCGCTGGATCGAAGTCAATCGGCGCCTGTTCTCTTTGGCGCTGCAGTCGCGCGAGGGACTGCTCAATGCGGGCGAGTTCCGCGCGCCTCGTCTTCTCCTGCTCCTTTTCCGCTTCCTCGTCTTTGACGCGATCTTCAATCTGCTTCTGGATGCCATACTGCTTCTTGTATAAATCTTCGGCTTGTTGATCCAGTCGCTCGACGAGGCGTTTGCGCTGCTTCGTGACTTGTTCGACCTGTTGCTGATAGGCCGCTTTTGCATTGACCGCCCTGAGCGTGGGCTCAACTTCCTTCTCCAGCTTCTTCAGGTCCTCCATCGCATCTCTCTTCTTCCGCTTCGCCTCGCCAGCTTGGACTCTCAGTTCGTTGTACTGCACATAGGGCTTGAACCTCTCCAGGGCCTCCACACGAGCCACCATTTCATTTCTCTCCTGCAGCCGCTCGACGTCCGCGCGCTGCATATTGTGCCTATTCTGCAGAGTAGCGAGGGTTTCCCTGTCGTGCGCCGACAACGTCTGTGCCGCCTTCTGCTCCTTCCGCATCTTCTGCAGGTCAACATGCCACCCCACCATCTCCTCCGACGCAACCGCCCTCTGCGTTTCGCGGAGCAGATCAACCGGGCTCAGCGCTGCGAACTCCACAACACGATCCTGTGGCAGAAATTGACACAGATTATCGATCTGGATGCTGAACCCCCTCGCCAGCTTCAGCACGTCCTTCTGGCTCGCCATCTTCTTGTTGATCTGCCACGTGCTCTTGTTGCCCTCCTTCTTGATCGTCCGCCTGACGACCGGGTTCTCCTCCCCATCCTTCCCAGCCAACGTGATCGTGATCTCCGCCTCTCTGGCCCCATGCTTGACGAACTCCCCCAGCTCCTTCGCGCGACCGAGATGCTGAGGCCCCCATCCCAGCCCAAGACACACGGCGCAGACGAACGTCGATTTGCCGGTGCCGTTAGGGCCGATGATCATGTTCAGCGAGGGGCCGAGCTTAAATTCGGCGGAGGTATAGGTGACGAAGTTGCGCACTTTGACGCGCACGATGGAGCCCGGGGTGTAGCCATCGCGGTTCAGGTGGGAGACGACGCCGTTAGGCTGAGGGAGGGAGGTGGTGCGGTAGCTGTCTGGGAGGACGGGGCCGGGGGAGGAGGGCTGTAGATTGTGGTCAGCGGGACATTTGAGGTGCGGCGCACATTCTACGTAGCGAGCTCATAAGGTAAGGGGAACAAGTACCTCTGAAGACGCATCGTCCTCGAGCCGGGCACGCTTTCTGTTTCTCAGTGGCTGAGGGGCTGGCGATGCAGTGCCGTCTATTAAAGCCTCGCTGTCTTCCTCGAACTCAGCAGCGCTGCGCCGTCGACCGGGTGCCATGCTGGGGTTTCGTTGTTTAAGATCAGGTCAGTCAAGACTTGTTCCGCAGGGCTGTTCCAAGCGCAGATGTCGAAACGCGTCGCGAATGGGAGCACGCGTGAGATAAGATAAGGCCGAGTTCGAGTGTGTCACGTGCATCCACAGTTAAAACCCATGATGGACGTAGTGCGGAAGTAACTGGTGTCAAACTTCAAGCAAGCACATGGTCTAATCATCTTGGATCCCCTCTAACTCCGCTTCTTCAATCTTACATTGAAGTTACCTTCACGCTGCGGTAGTGGTACGGCTACTTGCGGTCCTCCAGCTCATCATTTTACTCGTATGCTTCAACTCGACTGCAGCCGTAGTGATCTGCTATTTAGGCCACAGCCTGAAGCCCGCATTTTAGTGATCACCCTTAGCGGCCCGACGCGTCTTCCGCTCGGTCAGATTGTTCTAGACTAGCAGTCTGCAAAGATTCTAGAGGCTTAAAACGCTTTTGTAACGTCGCTAACATAACATCCTCATCATGGCCGAGTGAGGAGCCACATGAAGGCTAGCTGCACAACGTAGGAGTAGAAGAACAGGAACTGAGTCCGCTTGTTCCGCTGTGAGCGCGCAATGGTGTAGTTTGCGCCGCTGGAGCCCGGGCCGCCGGCGTTCGTGTCTGGGAGCAGTACGTATTTAAGAGAACGGAGCTGCGTCGCAGTGCTTTAGTGTTGTACTCTGCTTTAGACATATGTGGAGGGGAGGAAGGGACAATACCATGAAAAACGCAACGGCGAGCCATGTATACGCGAAGACCGCCCACCCGACCCATCCACCCGTTCCACCGCCCCGGTTCCAGCTCTCAGAAACAACGAGCGTCACGATGATGCCGACGAACTTATAGCCGCTGTACGCAATCAGGTCGTACAGTTGGCTGTCGTTGCTGATGCTCAGCAGATACGTCCCCAGCTTCAAACACCCTATCTCGAGCAGCACGAACACGATTGAGGATGTTGCTCGCCGCATTAGGAGTTCGGGATCAAACGCGCCGCGGAGACCGGCGAGCAGGGTGGATAGTAGAATATAGGTGACGAAGGACATGACAGGAATGTACATGTCGGGCGAGTTGATGTCTTCGCGCGGCGGTAGGAAGAGAGGGCCGCCGGAGGAGGCAACGCGGGATTGCTGGCGGGACCAGGGCCGGTGTCGCCAGGGGAAGAGTACTAGGACAAGCTTCCGGAGGACGTAGGAGTTGCTGACGTTGAAGTAGTGCTTTAGAGCGGAAACGTTGACGTAGCGGTTGAACTGGTGAAGGACTGTCAGCTACGCTGGTCGTCATAACGCGCTGTGCTCGTCCCCTTTACTGAGAACTGCGCCTGGGGTGGAGATGCTATGTGGAGAAGGGAGAGAGCCGTACGTTCTGCTCCACATATTCCTGCCTTGGAACGTATCAGCCAGCACTCCCTACTGCAGAAGCTCGTCCTTCAACCTACCCAGCCCTGACAGCACTGCTGCCCACTTGGAAGCCCATCTGTGCGGTCGAGTCATTCATGAAGCCGCCAAAGGCCGGGTGCATAAAGGCCCCTCCTCCTCCGGCGGCTTGCTGTTGTGGATAGCCATAGCTGTTGCCCTGCTGCTGCGGCACCGGCGGCGGAGGGGAGCGTAATTGGGGGACCGTGGAGACGTGCTGAGGGACAGGGTGGTGGAGCGGAGGGGAGTGAGCGGGCGGTGGGTTCGAGTAGGCTGGCCGTTGCATTATGGCATTCGTCAGGTGCGCGCTGTGGGGATCTTTCTCCGAGAGAGAGTCTCGGGTTATGCGTGGAGGATCTGACAAGGCAACGTGTCATGCGATATTTCACAATAGGCGGAAGTTTGGAGCGGGCGCCAAGGCTGAAGAGTGACTTCGGAGCTCGAGTTTGGGCGACGCAAGGAGTGCCAAAACCTCCGCTGCGTCACAGAACACGGAACATATAACCCACCATAATGTTGGATAGCTTCGAGATTCTGTCCACGTCCGGCGTTGTGCTCTGGTCCAAGACGTACGTACCGGTTGGCGCCAATATCGTCAACAGCCTCATCCGCGATGTGTTCATAGAAGAGCGCACCAAACCCGCCGCCGACGATGGTGCGGGCAGCAAGCCTATGTACAAGAAGGAGGGCTACACTCTGAAGTGGACTACCGCGAAAGACTTGGGCCTCATATTCGTGGTATGGCGCTCCCCCAATCTAAGCACATCATCGTAGCGCACGCTATACTCACATGCGCCAGGCAGTCTACCAGTCGCTCGTCCACCTCACCTGGATAGACAAGCTCCTCGACAACGTCCGCGCCCTCTTCACCGAATTGTACAAAGACCAGTTGAGACAGCCCTACACCAGCGCGGTAGACTGCCCCTTCGACGACTACTTCGACCGCCAAGTCCAAGAGCTTGAGAAGACAGCCGACAGGACGGCCACACGACCCTTCGAGCCGACGCCTACTGTAGAGTTCACGCCGCCCTCGAGCTCAGGAACAGACAATGGACCTGATGCGCCGCCGCCTATGCCAGGGCTGCGCAAGGCTCCCCAGAAGTCCGTGTACAGCGACACCACATCCACAGACGCTACGCCCGTCCCAACACCCGAGACATCCCGCCCCGCGTCTCCCGCCGTGAGCCACCTCCTCACGGCCAAGGGCGGCCCACCACGCGCCTCGCGCCGCGCGAAGAAGAAGGCGTCAGCGACATCCGCGCCCCAGTCCTCCGGCGACGAGTCTCCTGCGCATCGCATGCGAGACAAGAAAGCCGCGGCCAAGAAGGGCGCAAGAAAGTGGGACGACTTCGGCATGATGGACGAGGATAGCACGGATAATCTCGACTACTCGACTACCGACCTTGCTGGCAGCACCGATGCGCCAGCGGCCGTGGAAGCGATTGACAGCGCGTCATGGGGAAAGCGGACGGGCAAGGGCGAATTCGTGCTCAAGGATCTGGACGAGGAGATGGATTCGATACTGGCGAATGCGGGCGCAAAGAAGGCGAGCAGTGAGCCCGCGAGCGGGATCGTGGGATCCAGTCTTGGCGCCGTCAGCGGACTGTTCAGGAACGTGGTGGGCGGGAAGACGTTGACGAAGGAGGATCTGGCGAAGCCGCTGAAGGAGATGGAGGACCATCTCCTGCGGAAGAACGTGGCTAGGGAGGCAGCTGTCCGATTATGCGAGAGCGTGGAGCGGAATCTGATAGGGCTGAAGACCGGCTCCTTCACCAGTATGCTTACCTCCTCTCCACTCATACACCCTCCATTGTGTCCCACAAGTTGACTTTAACCCCCCAGGCGTCGACCAAACAATCCAAACAGCCATGGAATCCGCCCTCACAAAGATCCTCACCCCAACATCCTCCCTCGACCTCCTGCGCGAAATCCAAGCCGTCACAGCACCGAACCCCCTAAACCCCCTCGCCGCCCCGCGCCCCTACGTCCTCTCCATTGTCGGCGTAAACGGCGTCGGTAAATCCACCAACCTGTCCAAAATCTGCTACTTCCTGCTGCAGAACAAATACCGCGTGCTCGTCGCCGCGGGCGACACCTTCCGCTCGGGCGCCGTCGAGCAGCTGCGCGTGCACGTGCGGAATCTGTCCGAGCTGTCCGCGCGCGAGGGCGGAAGCGTCGAGCTCTTCGAGCGCGGCTACGGGAAGGATGCCGCGAATATCGCCGCGGACGCCGTGGCCTACGCCGCAGCCAACGCGTTCGATGTCGTGCTCATCGATACCGCGGGCCGAAGACATAACGACGCGCGCCTCATGAGCTCGCTGGAGAAATTCGCGAAGCTGGCGCGCCCGGACAAGATCCTCATGGTTGCGGAGGCGCTGGTCGGGAGTGATAGTGTGGCGCAGGCGCAGAACTTTAATGCTGCGTTTGGGGCTGGGAGGAGACTGGATGGGTTTGTGATTTCCAAATGTGATACTGTGGGGGATATGGTGGGGACGCTTGTTAGTATGGTGCACGCGACGGGCGTACCGGTCGTATTTTTGGGCACGGGGCAGCATTATGGGGATTTGAGGGGGTTGAATGTTAAGTGGGCTACGCGGCTGCTGATGAGTTAGGATGTAACAAGGCTGCGTTAATGCATACAGCTGAATGGCTGTTAAACCATCGAATCTCTGGAGTGGATGATTGGTGCACTGACTCCTCCTTCTTGTCAGAACACATTACGAGGAGTGGTGATGCTCGATGCGCTCGCTCGAGCAACGGTTGGATGAACCGGGATCGATGAGGGTGCCCTAAAGGGCCGAACTCGTAATGCGTCGTTTAGGGTGGACGGCAAATTTTTTGGAAGCAGCACCGAGAGCGTGACGCGTTTCCATTCAATTTGGGCTGTAGTCGTCTTGGCGGGTGGTAATATTTGTGATAAAGACCTCTAAGATGTCCGCTCACGATAACGATAAGTGCTCTACAGCGTCCTTCGAGCAATTGGGCTCGAAGAGGGCCACTTCAAAGAGCAATAATGACATAGCCAGTGCTAAATAATTTTTCGTGCATATACATGAGGTATTAATCCGCGCGATCCTCAACATCGGCAGACATCCAAAGCAAAGCAACACCAAGATTTCTAAAGAGCGCAGACAACGAACAAGGAAATCTAATCCGAATTCCAAGCAACACCAGTGTAGTTGCGCAGGGATCTTCATCCAAATATTGGTAACCAAGGGGGACCATAGGTCCTGTCCGCTTCATAGGAAATTGTGTAGTAAAAGAGCCCAATAACTACATTCAGTGCAATGAAATCCAGGCTGAAGCCAACGTCAACAACACGCCAATGATCAAAATCCCAGCCTCCGATAACATGACATAGGACCACCAACGCAAGCGCCAAAGAAGCCAAGCCTACTATGACGAAGAAACTTATTACTGCGATGAAACTGCGGCTTTCCCCTGGCCATGCAACTGGGGATGACAATGCTTCTATGAAAAAGCTAAAGAATGTAGAAGCCAGTGAAATGAGAACGGGAAATATCGCCGTACATTCAAAGAATAACATGGGCTTGCCTAACCCGTGCTCGCCTAAAACGCGCTCCATGTCTCCTGACAATTTCAGTCCAAGCTGAATTTCCAGGGATCCGAACAAGATGACCGCTGAGAAGTAACCCAGGTAAATCAGGACTCCTCGGTTGGCCACGTGACTATGGCCCATAAGTAAAAGGACGACCAAGCGCCAGATGCAGTAAGCAAAATGGAGGTGAAGACTAGTAACGGCGAGATAGGTCTCCCAGGACTTGACCCGGCTATCAACTACGGTTTCAACTCCGATCTCAGAGGGCGCATCGGACCTGCCTCTACTAAAGGCACGGGCAAGACACTCGATGGCTATGAAGGAGCTAAGGTATATCGCGCCACAGACCTGTGTCAACAGGACGCCTCTCATTGCAATCAGTCTTATAGCCTGGAAGAGCGCTACCACGAAGGCAATCCAACGGACATAGGTATTCCTTCTCATGTCTTCAAACTTCCCATCTTCCGTGGAGTTAGGTTCTTCAGCAAACCGAAGCTCTGCGACTATTCTGGCAGCAGTACTGGGTGACCGCGTGATCGCGGTTTGGTAGATGAGTTGTCCAGCAACGTCTAGTACGTCAACAGCACATATGACGTGAGAGCTACGCAGAGCGAACCCAAGAGACGATGGGCACCTGCATACGCGGCCGCTTGGTTGTGTCATTGTATTGAAGGCGAGGGCGACAAGAGGCCAGAAGGCGGACGGCCAAGCAACTACGCCTTCAATCGCAGGCGGAAACCCTATCTCGAAGAATTCATCAGTTCGACTCTACACCTCGTGATGATTTATTAGCTGGACGTACCACCATTTATAGCTGTATAAACTGTAGCTCCCCAAACGAGTGAGAGAATTAAAGGTGATAGGAGCAGGCGAAGTCTGCCTAACACAAAGAGAGGATCTATGGTCTTCAGCCCTGCCATACTTGAGACGAATGGTGCTGTTTGTCTTCTAGAGGGTGTTGAGTGATAACATGGAAGGATGTATGCTGTACATATGTGTTTACCATGGGCGAGTGTGGCGACGCTCAGCCTCGCGCTCAACTTGCAAGTTCCGAAACATGGCGCACTGGCGGTCAAGAGAGCAGCTAATGAGAAGCTGGCGACATCCTTCAACACACAGCCGTGCAGAGAGGCAGATTTTGGACCTACACGCTCAGCGATATCTTGGGGTGCCCACCAACAAGGAGGTTCAAAGGATGAAGATGGCCGGACGTCATGAGCAGTCGAGTGTTGATGCCACCCTATGAAATAGTCGAATCTCTCAAAATAAACTGCACCTCTGCAGGCTTGCAGATGCTGGTGATCCTTACCATCTTATGTTAGGCGTTTATTGATCAAAGACGCCGCGAGTATGCCTTGCGAGTTGATGTGAGTCAGAGGTCAGCTGATCAACCCGTCCACGTGGAAGCGTAGCAGAAAACACGGACATCACCTGGGCAGACCCAATGACAAGCACTCAATAGTACCATTGATACATCTTCCTATCCTAAGTTCAGCTAGCCTAGAGAATTCCATGCCGTCCCTCACTGCATCCTTGTGCAAGGCAGCAAGGACCTCAACAATAACTCCCGAGCAAAGCTCGATCCCTCCCATCCAAAGCAAAGCAACACAACACATCAACAGCAAAAACAGCAAAGAAGGATGTACACAGGTCGGAAGGTATGTATGATAGTTGCTTGGAGTAGTCGCACCCAAGCTCTGTCCCACCGCTACCACAGAATGCCCTCCCACATGCCCGGACCCTCCTTGAGAACAACATGCGCAGCTTCAGTGGCGCAGCAAGCCCTCTTCCTGCCCAGCTCCTTCTGCAGAGGCATGCGTCGCTCTGGGGCTGTAGCGCACAGAGGTGACTGCAGTGCCTTGGATTCCGCTGCATAGGGCTCTGGCGTCTGTACCAGGAATGACTGCGCGACTGAGCGATCTGGAAGGACAGTGTCCTGCATCGGCGTCGGCGATGACTGTAAAAGCTCGCGGGTTTCTCGTTCCAGCTGCACTTGGCGGTACAGATGAGCCTGCTTTGCTGCCAAGTCAACCGATGATCGGCCTCGCTTTCGTCCTCTTGTCGGGCTGATTTGGGCTGGCGCTTCGGTAGCAGCCTTGGGCCTGTGGGGAAGCGATGTCGCTTCCGACTCCATCAGCTGCAGGCCAGTGAAATCGATTGCCGACAAAGGCTCCGCTGGCAGGTAGCCCATGTTCTCTTTCTCCTTGCACGGCGCCACGTACGGCAGTCCCGCATTACGGCAAGTCGCCAGGCGAGCCAGTTGAGGCCTGCCGGTCGGCGCCCAAGCCGCGGACGAGACGGACGAGATTGAGGATGCACGTGACGAGAAGCGGGAGTTGTCCGAGATCATAGACTCAGGGGACGAAGACAGGGATGACGATGATGGCGCGAGCGAAGGGCGGCGGCTCGACAGCTGGTAAGCTTCCAATCCACTGGGCTTGAACTCCATGGTGCAACGAGCCATCGACAAGCTTTGGGCTTGTGCCATGGCCGAACACATGGATGGGCGACGTAGCGCGAAGGCTTCGAGACCCGCTGCAGGGGTGCTCGAGGTTGCTGACTGAGGGGTCAACTGCGGCGTCGGTAGCGGGCCCATACGCGGCAGAGGCGGCGTGGGCGGAAGCAGATCAGGCCTTGGCTCCAAAAAGCGCGGAGGCTGAAGCTGAGTAGTGGGTGTCGGCGTGGCGTCGTTCGAGTAACAGCTGGTCAGAGGAGATGTCGCAGAGCGTGCCGGTGTCAGTGGCCGCGTGTAGGGGACGCGAGAAGTAGGCCGAGGAGTAGTATCAATCGTATCGAGCTGTGGTGTCAGGAGCGGTACGATAGCCTTCCACTCACTGCGAGGTACACTCATAGGGTCTGAGCCAGGTGACGGAGGCGGATGCGCTGGCGTGTAGTTGAGAACGATGTGCTGCCATCTCTCAAATATGGGATCCACAATGTGCAGCTTCCAGTTGACGGCATGGAGAAAGGCCATTTCGTTCGTATTGATCTCGCAGACTTTGAGTCCAGAGATCTTGCTCCACGCTCGTGCTGAATAGTTCCTATCCTGGAGGTATTTGGATGCAAGTATGAGGGCGGCGAGGAACATGCGGCGTCCGCACTGCAGCGCACGAAGTGACTGCGTATCCTCTGGCTGCTCCATGGTGAAGTCATGTTTCGGCACGTGAGCCTTGATGAGGACCAAATAGTAGAGCGCGACCTGGAGCGTCGAGTAGCTCGTGCGAGACCGTCGCAATGTCTCCTGAATAAAGGTTCGTAGAGGGAGAACACCACGGCCAGCAGAGGCGGCAGTACAGCGTGGCGGAACAGAGAGCGGCCAGATAACCTCGACCATTTGTGTCGCAGAGTCTCAAAAAGGAAAAATTTAGCGAATGCAGGGAAGGAAGTGAAGCAGAATCTACTCACCAACAAGACTGTCGACAAAATTCACTTTTCTCTCGCTCTGTCGTACTAGCGCAGGAGGCGGACGCTGATTTGCAGTGCTCGAGCATCTCCGAGGGTGCTGGCGTTGCTCTGGTGCAACAGGGATGTCCGTTTTCAGCGGTGGGAGCAGACACCGAGGTGCCCGAAACCCTGACGCAGGTACAATGCTGCCAACCCCTTGGGTCGGCAGGTACCGAAACCGACCACAGCCGTTTTGGCGCTCGTCAGACTCTGGGGCTACGCCGATGACGTTGTCCGCTTGGTGAGTCAATGCGTTAGATTGTGGTCGAGTCCAGATGTCGTCCGCATCCCAGCTGATAGGCCGAGAGTCGGAAGAGCCCGAGCTCACGGAAGATTGTGACGAGATGGCATCGACAGAAAAGACTGAAGAAGATGAGGATGAAGCTGAGGAAGAAAGAGAAGATGTATAAGGATGATGAGTGCTCGGTGAAACCACTGATGCACCAGGGTGCGACATTTGCAAGTCAATATTCATGATCAGATAACGCCCGTCTTTTCAAATTCCAATGATGAGATGACAAGGAGTGAGGGGAGAGTAACGCTTTTGTTGCGATTACTTTTCGGGGTCTAAATCCGGATTGTTGCCGTGGTTTTCGTGGTCCCGAAACTAGAAGGGTGATCGTGGGGTGATCACAGAATTACCGATGAGAAAACCGTTCGAGTTGGACTAAGCGCCTGTTCGTCGTGCGACTCTTCAGGTACCGTTGATGGCGTTTTGCGTGTAGGCGCAACGAGGTAGAACCGTGAATTCGTGCAAGTGCGTACGTATTCGAGGATTGTCTCTCCAAGCTCTTTGCCCACAGGCTGACTCCAGTCACCCGTCTGCTGCAAATATCACTAAAACAAGACCTATGTCAAGACCTTTCCGCTATGCGCTTCGAGTAATCAGCTCTTACGTCGGCGGTGCCTTCGCAAGCTGAGTCCTTCACGAAGGGTAGCGGTGGTCTAGCAGGACGAGCCTCCGATAGCGAAGGCCTTGTTATCCGATTTGGTGATATGCGAGCGACGAGTGACTGGAGATGCGTATGGTAGATCGATGTTCATTGCGACTGTTTCCGGCGGTGGAAGTGGTGGGTGTTGTTGTAAATGGTGCTGGTTAACGACCTGGCACCATCAACAAATCCACAGCTTCTGTCGAGACAAGGCGGATGAGTCCAGAGGCAGAATGTAGTTCAGTGTTTGATGTGGATCTCCGACGTTTGGCGTGATGGTCGCTTGGTTGCGCGGATGGTGCTGTATCCCGGAGTGGCGGTCGCGATCGAGTTAACGAGGCAAATACCGCAACGAGACGGAAGGTAGGGGAGTGTTGCAGGCGGAATAAGACGAAAGCCACGGATGCGGCGAGGTAGCAAATATAGGGTATCAGTGAATGACTGGAGCTGTGAGTCGAGAAGGCGGCAGTGACCAGGTAGCGGCGGCAACAGTCGGGCGGCTGTGGGACAAAGCTGCTGGCCGGAATAAAGGTTGGAGCAAGCGGAAGAGAAAGGCCGAAGACGACGTGTGTTCCGAAACCGTGCCAGTTGCAAGCGTGAGGCAGACGTGAGTTAGACGCCCCTGCGCTCGAGTAGCGACATCGTGGTGACCATCTTTGCTGCGATGGGATGCGTTCGTGGGAATGCGGAGGGCGGCGCTTTTGATGCTCGCAGGATGACTCGACGCAGCCCGCGCCCACGCCCACGCCCACACCCACACCCAACAGCTCAGCTCCTGGTCGCGGAGAGCGCCCGGGCCAAGCTGGCCTTGCGCGCCTCCCAAGCAATTTTGGCCACCCCGTGGATCAGCACAATTCTTACTACTGTGCAACTTTGCTGTGGCAAACGCTCTATTTGGATCAGGACACTGTAACCTAACCGCTGCGATTTGCAGCAACACACCTGAGGTTGTTCGGGATTTGCGCATAGAGAGATTGCTCAGCTGCTGCCGCCGTCCTCGTATCACAGTGCCTGCCGACATCAAACCCGCGATGCGATATGTAAAGTTTATCAGCCTGCAGCCTCAGCAATCAAACAGCCCCCCTCGGCGCCTGCTCCATCCTCGTGCGAATGGACATACGGCTGACAGAGCTCCTTCTTCGTCAGGAGCTGTAATTAGTATTGAACCCGTCATCAGCCTGCTCAGGCCAGCTGTTTGCATCAACGCCGGCGTCAGAAGCCGAACAGCGAAGACTCCAAAAAGCAGCAGCAAACCCGCCCACTCATCCAATGATCATGCGGCTGGGCTGGACATCCCCTCATCTCGTACTTTACGCAGTTCGTGTCCGTGCCACGAACACTCTGGGGCTGATTCGTCTCTCCAGCTGCCCCTTGTGCTGAAGGCTTGCGCAGAATGGCCAGAAATGCTCTAGAAGGCTGACTAGCGCTGGGCGAGGCGCCCTGCCTTGACTACGATAGGGCAGGCTGAAAGTAATATGCAGCCCCTCTGATCTTAGTCCAGCTTCTTTCATTGTTTTCAATACACCGTCTCAGCTCTGCGCATCGCTCTCCAGCCGTGGTGCCTCTCTTCCGGCGTGGCGCCCAGCAGGATGCAGCCTCTGCGCGGAGAGGGCTGAAAGCGCACCGCAGCCAGCGCCCGTCTCAACATGATGCGTACCACAACGCGAAAAGCCGGGCCACATCTTCAACAGAAGCCGAGACACGCGGCACCGTGGCAGTGAAACTCACCTTCCGCCTTCGCAAACCGCCCGCCCACAGCCTAAACCGCGGAAACGCCCGCAGGCCGCCGCCGCCGCACGCGCATGAACAGGAGGGCTGACTAAGTTTGCTGAGAAAAACCTCGGCCTCTGCTGCCTGCGGAAAGCTGAAGGCGAATCAGCAAGAGGGATAATCCGAAGCGAAAAGAAGCCGTTTGCGGTTAGGCTCGGGTCGTTTCAGCAGCGAGGATCCACTTTTCTGCCTGCCGGTTGCGGGCCGGGACCGGAGTGGCTGAGGCGAGGCTGGGGTGAGGCGAGGGAGGCTTGGCGTTGGATCGCGGAGACGGGGCTGCTGCCTGTTGATGTGACGGGTGCAGCCTGGAAGAGAGTTTCAGGAGCGATGCGACAGCGTGACTTGTATCGAGGCATGACACGACTGACTCTGGCGCCGCCTGTTGTCATGAACAGATTCCAGGTTTCAGCCAGGAACGTGCATTGCACCGAGGGTGGCAAAGTCGTAGAGACGACATGAGAAACCAAGTTTAGCATTCATCCTCCCCAGTTGCCTAACTGATCTATCCAGGAAGAAGGAAAGCACCCAAGAGGACAAGAAGACTTCCTGCTGTGATAGGAAGCAAGTATCCGCCAGCCGTGGGAAAAGAAAGCAAGTAAAGTCCCCAGCCGCAACCATGGGTGCAAAAGTCGTTGAGAAGCTGGCAGCTCGTGAGCCACCAACCATAATACAGGAGCACGAAACCCGTTCATGAAGATGCCAGAGGCAAATCGATCCAATGTGCACAATTTTTGAGAAGTCGTCGCCAAACCATAATACAGTACCCAAGTAATTCACCAAATTCACTCCCGGTTCATGAGGAACGGGCACTCCATGGGAGTGATCCTGCTCATCTCCTCGTGGGTCTTCTTGACCTCCTCGCTGCTGGGAGCAGCGGCAACAGCCTCGCCAGCTTCGGGCTGAACGGCTTTCTCCATATCATGAGGATGAGGGTGAACGATGTCAGCCGGGCGCTCGAGGAACTTGTCGATGCTGTCGACGTGGGCTGTAGCCTGCTCGTTACCCGTCCGCACTTCTGGAAGGGTCTCGACATTGCCGTTGACGCTTGACGAATTGATGGCGGTCTGCTGCGGGAGATCTTCGGATGAGACCTTGGTCCAGCTCTGCTCGGAACCAGTGTTCGAGCGGGATCGGATGGGCAAGGCCTTGCCGTCGGTGGAAGCGTCTTCGGTCGTGGGAGCGGGCTTAGCTTCGGTTCTAGTAGAGGTCGCGTCGTGCTCCTGCGCATCAACGAACTCGTCGGCTGCAGCCTCGGCGTCATCCTCTTGCGGCTGTGGCGCATCACGCACTTGCTCTTCGGTATGGACTTTGTTTCCTTCGACAGAAGCTATCTTCGGCGTGAACGGGACTGGCTCGGGGCCGCTGAGAGTCTCTTGAGTGTCCTCCGGCTTTCTCGCGGTGGTTTCAGCGTCCTCAGGCTTGGGCGCAGTGTCAACCAACTTGGGCGCAACATCAACCTTCTTGGTAGTAGGCTCCTTGTTAACAACGCCGTGCGGCGCAATTTGTCGGAACATCTCGAGAGGGTCGAACCAGGTCTCGAGCTTCTGGACTTGGAGCTTGTCGTTGACTTGGGCGATAGTGACGCCTTCAATGTCGATTGAACCGCCATGGGCTTTGGCTGTGACCTTCTCCCCTTTGCTGCACGTTTCTGTTAGCAGGAAGCTCACAGAAATACGACAGAGTCATGGCTATGGACGTACTCGTTGAACCCTACGTAGTCGTTCTTCATAGTGCCCCAGTGACGCCACTTGAACGCCACAACCGGCGGACCGC
Source organism: Coniosporium apollinis CBS 100218 (assembly GCF_000281105.1). Taxonomy (NCBI): domain Eukaryota; kingdom Fungi; phylum Ascomycota; class Dothideomycetes; genus Coniosporium; species Coniosporium apollinis. The sequence continues at coordinate 152,591 of NW_006913310.1, read as the reverse complement.
TGTAGACCTCAATCACTTCCCACGCAAAAGTGGGCATCATGCGCTTGAAGGTTTTGTGACTCGAAGCGAAGTCGGAGTTCTCCGGGCTGTAGTACTCGTTCGGCGCGATGATTGCATTGTACGTGCCGACCTTGAGCATGTGCTCTGCGGATTGAGGTGGGCCGCCATTGATGGCGAAGGTGTAGTTGTCGTGATCGACGGTTCGCCAGTCTGCCAGCTCAGGCTTGAACGAGGCTTCGATCTCCCAGTTCTTGACAAGGTTCTCGACAAGATCGGGAAGGCTGCCAGCCTCGTGGCTCATCTTCTTGGCTGCGGAAGCGGTTAGTTAAGAGTTTCTGGTCGGAGTGCAGTTCAATAACCGGGAAGCGTAAGAACATCAAAACAGTGCGAACATGCAAACGGAAATGGCCAGCCGTGGTACGCGCTGCGTATCTCGAAGCTCTCATGCCGCTACCCAGATGGTCACACCGCAGGTGCACGGGCGAGCTACGATCTGAGCGTCGTCTGAGGCAAGCAAGCGTGCGTTCTGCAGGTCCGACGCGCAGATGCAGTTTCAGAAGCTCCAAGGGGAAAGGCGTGTCCATAAGATACACGAGGTCCCACGCGATCAAACAAGAGATCGGGTTGGTGGTGCGCCGCCCTGTGTTGTTGAAGCGGTAGGGTGGTAGATCTAGGGTACGCGACCACTAGAGGAACGCTCACGACGAAGTAATCTTGAAGGACGGCAAAGACACGAAAAGACAAAACGTACTCTCTTCAAAGACGGTTCTAGTCTTCGAGTAGTCGGGGGCCCTTCCATATCGCCATTTGACCTCAGTGTCTTTCAACACCGCGTTGGGATCGAGGACGTAGTCTGGGAGGCCCGGGGCGGGCTCTGCTGGGGGAGCCGGACCTTCGACGGCAGCCATAGCGATAACGTAGGTCGAGAGTGAGGTGGTGCCGTATTGCTGTAGAAGATATGATGCTCGGTGGAGGTACGCAACTTGGAGGAAGCTGGTGGACTAAGTCGCAGGAAAAACGTGGAAGGCGGGGTGAAGGATTGGAAGCGGATAGAAACGACAAGTCAGGCAAGGAGATATGGAGTGAATTAAATAGCACATGCCTGCTGCTGCTGACAGGCCGAGGGGTATGCAGGTCGACAGGCGAACGATTAACAACCTTGCACGCCACGTTCACCCATAGAGCTAAACGTGCACATGGTGAAGGGATCCGGAACCCGGCATGTCGCCGTCCCTGATGAAGCCTGCATAACTATCTCCCATTCAATGGCAAAAGGTCCCTAATCTATGGATCGGCAAGCCTCAAGGCGTGAAGCCGGCACGCAGGTTCCTGGCTTTTGGCCCATTTCCCTAAGTATCGAGCCGCTGTGTCACCCAGAAAGCATGCGGGCAGTTTCAGTCGAGTGTGCATATCAATTTACAAGAGGCGCGCGGTCCGTAGCTGCCGATTCAGGGGAGATAGAAGCCCTGGAGGTTCTGGATATCGGCGGACCCTGAGTGGGAGGTCCGCGGCATGGCCCGCGTGCCGACGGTGCAATCAGCGTCCGGTCTAGGGGCCAAACGAGGCAGGCCATTGATGGACGCAGCAGGGGCAGGTTAACTTCAAGCAATGCGCGTTGAAGGTGGAGTCAAGGGATGCGGTGCGGGACAGATGGAGACCAATGCGCCAAACGCTGTGCCACACGCGTGTTCTAGCCATCCTTGAACGCTTCCAGCAGCGGGATGGCATCCTTCAGATCGCTGCTCTGGACCATCAGCGCCCGCGGGCCGGAGAACTGTTGACGCCGAGATCATTGATTAACTTAGGTACGCACTGTTCGAGACGTTCTTTCCTCTCGCCGAGGCTGCCGGAGTTGTGCCCGCGAAGTCAAGTCCTGAAGGATTGCACTGGCATATCCGGCATATCTGGCACATCTGGCACACCTGGCAGGGCTGTCACCGAGACACTCGTGTACGGGTATCTGCCACACGTGTGGTGTGTACCTCCTGGGCGCCGATGCACCAGCTCCTTTGATTGGAGGAGACCCGCATTTCATGAGCAGCCCTGGAGGGCGCTGGTATCAATTCATTTACCCTTGCTTCACCTGACGCGCAGCTACCTCTGTCCTTAGGAATGCGGCCTCATGAGAAAGAAGACCCTCCTCGCAGATCCGCGTGGGTGTCCTGTCATACAAGACATCTACCTCGCTTCGAGTATCTGGCTCATCTACGCGCTTTGCTGGAGCTCTCCAGCCTCACGCCCAAACGAACAGCATCGAGCGCTTCGGCCGGACTGGGTAGCTTTCCCAGAGGCGACAGCCAACTTCGGAATGCAAGATGCTATGCGAGTCCTCCCGTCTTGCGTATGTCGGGCTGGTTACACAGGCTCTAGGCACTCCTGGCCCGTACATCCGTACCTGCTCCAAATGCCAGCCCTCGTCGGCATTCTGACGTCCGTCACTGCCCTCTGCCTTAGTGGCCCGCCGACCGGGTTTGAAGCATGAGAGTACAGCGCCCTCGTGGCTTCGCTTCGATCTGCAATCGCTGTGTAACGTGGGCGCAGGAGCGTGATATTCGTCTCAACGACGTGCATCCGAACTCGTCTTTAGATTGAAAGAGGCTAAGCTGTCGCCCAGCAGAATATCGAAGGAGAAGATGAGCCTGTAATGGAACTCATCGCACCACTGCAACCCACCAGGTAAGTTGACAGGAATTTGTAAGTGAGAAGGCCCACTGGAGATACGGTGCCTTCCCCATCACGCTTCGAGGACCGTCTCAGGCGAGCCGGTGAGCTCAGAGGATACCGTGGCATCGCCTTCGCAGCACAGCATCCATGATCTGAAGTTCTATCTACTCACTAGGAAAGAGATGTCATTGTAAGGCTGGTGTGAGCTGTTCAACACCGCGCCGAACACTGTTCAGTGGAGTGTAAGGTAACTCCGTAACAGGCGTTATCTCCTTCCTTTTGGCTGTAGCGATCGAGCTTGTCGGCGGACATGTCTTGTGCGAAGATGCAACGAGGGCCTCATACTTTCGCGCTCCACACCAAGGTCGCAACATCTAAACCCATTCGCACCTCTCGTTGAAGTCGTGCTCTTGGATTCAGTGACGGGGTTGTCCTGTGGATGGATTCGGTTGACTATGTAAGTTTGTTCAACCGTCTTCGCGAACTTTCCTTATAGCAATCTGTAGATTGTAGCCAATCGAGCCAGATACAATACACTGTACGTATGTATGCGTCGACGTCCCGAATACCCCAACCTCACTTGGACGGGATACAGGCTGCATTCTTTTTCAACACAACTGATGATCGAGGTATATTACTGGTCCTACTCGGAATTGTTCCGGCGTCAGACTCTGCTATCCGGTTTACTTGTTTCGCAACTGAACGCATGACAGCCGTAGCTTCACAGGTTCCAACGACCAGTTAGCATTCAGCAGGTCGCTACGACTGCGCATTTCAAAGCATGTTCAACGGCTATGCAAGCGTCCGGACGACGTTCTGTGTTCGAGCACAGTCACAACAGGGGCAGCTGTCAAAAGGCCGAAAACGGCGCTCGGGACGTGTGCCTGCAGTTACCCGTGGTCGGGTTCATCATTGGCTACCACGAGCTGCTCGTTGCTGAAGCCATGTTCGAGCGTACCGTCATCGAGGAACTCCGAAGGACCCTGTTTACGCACCGAGAAGAAGCTCGCTTGCCTGTGCCCCTCGGGTGATACGATTCAAGTGCATAGGCTTCCGTAGGACCCGCTGTCCATTGCTCTCGTGTCTGTATTACTCGCAGAACAGACCCGTTTACATTAAACATCTGCAGAGACCCCAACCTTGCGTTGTCAAGCAGCAATGCCTAGAGCGTACTATGGCGACCGAAGCCAGCACTACGCAAGGGACCGGAGTTACCGCAATCCCATCCAATCGGGCAGTCTCACATCTCACTTCAAGTCTATCGGTTTCTGCATATAAATCGTATTCACTGACCTGCAGTCTGCCGGAAACGACGCACAGCAACGGTTCCTCGCCAATTTCCGGCTCAACCACCGTCGAGCCTTAACTGAATGAACAAGTTGTGTTCCCAGCAAGAAGACCCATGCCTTCAAGCGCGCACGACTGTGCATACGAAGGGCCACTTCTCGGTATCTTCTCACATGTGAGTGCAAGATCTTGCAGGCTGCCGCTTGCTCGTGCTGAGCACGACATTCTGGTGTCCCGACATCCGCACCTTGGCTGGAGTGCACAAAAAGGTTCGTGATTTCAATTTCAGGCACCTTCCTCCTTCTAGAATCCACCTTCAGGCGCCCGAATCAAACAACTCGTAAGCGCCGACTCGAGAAACACGTGGTGCGCAACGTGGCACTCGCTGTCGTTCATGTGCGGGATCCCGCCTTGCTGTCTTCCCTCTTGAGGATGGTCGCTATGGTAAGACCGCAACTTATGTACAACATCCGTATCCCAAGCTTTACCCGGATGCGCATTACGGCAGTTGTTCTATGTTGCAGGTCTCAGTCTTGGCACCCGGAGAAGTCCTCAATACTTGTCAGGGCTGTGTTCCAAATGTGGCGTATCTCCACCGCCATCCAGCTGCACTTGCGCTTCCCTGATCGACCGTGTCTCCCGAACCGACCAAGGGCCGCACGAGGCTTCCCCCCTGAGACCTTTCTCTCCGTTGAACGCGCCACTTCCGCTTGATGCATACTGGGAGATCTCCATAACCAGGGATCACCTAGACCACTGTTATGGCCACCACGCGCAGGGGTGCATCGGAATACCACATAAATTCTAAAGAAGCCGAAAGTCGACAGCGATCTCAACAGCAACACCGTTATATAAGTTGATAGATGAGGGCCGATCTCTCGCAGAGTCAGATCCTATGTTTTTCTGCTCACTCTTCTGTCGTCTCATTACTCACTACGTACCGTGCTCGCCAGTTATCTTTCACGAAGCCGGGTTCCTCGGGAGTACTGCACTAATTTCCTATGACGTGTGGTGTCGCTGCAGACGTTCGGTACGGGTCAACAAGAATATACCAAGTGGGTAAAGAGGCGTCTCGCCGGCCCTTCATGCGCCAAACAAGCTCCCTTCTTAAAGCTACGAAAACTGCGCTTTAGCGGCCTGGTATTTTAGCAGAGCCACGAATACCTCTAAAGAGATATCTCGAATGGTCCGCCTGGTTAAGGGCTAAACCTGGGGCCTGTTTACTAGATTTACATACATTTATACAATCTAGGGAGCGTAGTCTTACTCGTACTGAGATGCTATTGTGAGCAAGGGCATCGTAGAGGTCCACTCGTAACACAGCTTGATGACCGTCTGTTCCTGCCAAGCCGATGACGATAAGATCAGCTACGATAAGATCAAACAGCAATCGGTTCTTATCGCCGCAAACTCCATCCAAACTCAGAGAAAAGTCCCGCCACAGCATCTACTTCTCCCTATATCCTTCTTTCAGGCGTGGCAGTAGGTGTTCAATATGGTTGTCAAGAAACATGACTTGGAGGCGGCCTTGTACGCGGAGAAACAGGACATCAATGCCGGACGACTAAAGGACGACAACCCGCTCGACCTCAGCGAAACCTTTCGGGTATTCTGCGAAGCATGCAGAAGAGGCGACTTGAAGGTCTGCCAGGAGAAGATCACAGAGGGCGTCAATATCAATGCGAGGGATAGATTCGACTACACGCCATTGATTCTGGTAAGCATGATCCAAGGCGCCCCAGAAGGGTTCCCCAGCGCGCCACTCATGAGACTGTACAGCCTCAGTCAGCCCCTAGAGAACATTTCGCTAAACTGTTCTATGTAAGGCTAGCCTCTGCGGCCACTTCGAAGTCGTACAGCTTCTCCTCGAGTCCGGCGCCCTCTGCGAGCGAGACACCTTCCAAGGCGAGCGCTGCCTCTACAACGCACTTAACGACCGCATACGCAACCTGCTCCTGTCCTACGATTACTCCAAGAGCACAGATCCGCTGCAGCCGCTGGCGGCGCATATCACGTCCCTCCTTACTCGCGAACACCCTAAGACGTCCGATGTCGCGCTCGTCACTGCGGACAAAACGTTCCACCTGCACAAGTTCGTGCTTTCGGCGCGATCGCCATACTTTGCGAAGAAGCTTGCGGCAAATCCGGATAGCACATCCTTCAAGCTGGCAAACACTGTCCCGCCGCAATCATTCGAGGTCGCAGTGCGGTACCTATACCTGCAGGAAGTGGCAGCGGACTTAGGGGATGGCGAGGAAGAGCAGGCCGTACTGACAGGGATTGACAAGCTCAGCCGGCAGCTGGAGATAGACAGACTCTTCGAGAGCATATTGGAGGGTGGTGACAGGCGGCTAGCTCGGCAACGGAGAACAGAAGAAGTCAACCGGGGCCGAGACCAGCTGCACACGTGGTTCCAGCAGAATGTGCTGAGGCATAAGATCACGGTTGCAACCAGCAAAGCAGACAGCGTACGATGGGATCGCAACAATGGCGTCTTCGCTGACGTCCTGCTGCGGGCAGACGAAGATGCAGACGAAGAGGAGGATGAAGCAGAACGGCCCGCTCCGCCAACCGTCCGGCAGACTTCCGGCCCCCTGAACGGTATTCCCATAGGCCCAATGTCATATCCTTCCCGCTCGCCCTCGCGAACCCGCTCATCCCGCAAATCTGTCCTCTTCCCCGCGCACCGCGCGATGCTCCTCCGCTCCGAATTCTTCTCGACCATGTTCTCCTCCTCCTTCCGCGAAGCGCAGTCAACGCTCTACCTGCAAATTATCCCCATAGACTGCTCCCCCGCTGTCCTCGAAGTCGTGCTCACGTACCTGTATACCGAGAAAGCGGACTTCGGGCTCAGCATTGCCATCGACGTGCTGCACGCCGCAGACATGCTGTTCATCGAGAAGCTGAAGGCGCGGGCGGCGGTCATCATCAGCACGTTGGGGAACGGGGGCGCCAGTGTTGTCGAGGCTGAGAACCCGAGGGGCGAGACGGATATTGAGGAGGTGGTGGATATCTATGATGTTGTGAGGGCCGGATGGGATACGAGGGTGCACAGGCTCGAGGAATTTGGGGCGCGGTATATTGCGTACAGGCTTGAGCGGTTTATCGACGAGGAGGATTTTGCGGAGCTGGTTAGAGAGAGCGCGAATAGGATTCAGGCTAGGCAGGAGACGGATACGGTCGAGTTGGTCGACGAGTAAGTCCCCGCATTTCCCCTTGGCTTTTCACTAGGAACCCGACCAGAAGAAACAGCCTCTGACAGTACGGTGTACAGCATCCGCTACTACCTCTCCGAGCGTTTCCGCCTCCGCTTCGAAGATGCTGGCCTCGACGAAATGATGGACGAATCTCCCGAGCCCCATCTCCAACCCTCCGATCCAGGATATATTGACACCTGCGACGAGGGGTCGGAGGGAGAACTGTACGCGGCAGACATGGAACAGATGCTAGCGGGAGGCGCCGTCAGGACGCTGGATGGCGAGGTTGCGGGGGATGAGTTCACGCAGGACGCGATCAACTATCAGATCTTGCTGGGGAAGATCGACCGGTTGCTTGACCGGCTGAGGTTGGATGCTTAGAGGGGGAATTTCATGTCGGAGTGTGTGCTAGACGCATTGTGAGGGCAGGGCGTATGTGGTGCATTTGTAGTGCATCTGTGGCGATGGTGTGAGGTGTTTAGATACAATAGGGCACGATGATACGAATGATGTATGGCAAGGTGTATGAGGCAGGTATAGGATTCGACTGGACTTCTTCGCTCTTGATCCTTCGTGAGTGTGACAGAAAAGGGCACTAACAGGAGATAGATATTTCATCACGTGGTGATAACGACTAGATGAGAGCGGATCAGGCTCCTCGGCGGAAGTTTTCGGACAACTTAGCACTATACCAAGATGTTATATATCTGATCTGCAATTGTTCGCCTCTCTGTCCGGTGAGTCAGGAGGGTTGCGAGCCTTTGAGTCCTTGTACTGTACCAGTCAAATTGGACGCTCTGTTCCATTGCATCCAGTCCAAATCAGCCCCGGCCGGCTAGTTAAGACCTATGGTGCTTGATAAACGGTATGTTAATAGCTGACGTAGGTTGTAGTCGACATCGATATAAAATTGACACAGAATTGCAAACACGTTGAGGCCTCAGTCACTGTGCCAGCAGTTCTTGCTTACCCTTACTTCATGCGACTTTTGACCGGTTTGGCGAGGCTGTGCTCACGACTCTCGTACCTCAGCCTGCCAGCAACTTCTCCTTGACGAACATTCGCATCTGCAAGTAGCTTTCATATCAGAACACCTTGTCTACTGTTTCTTTGTTGTTCAGCTGGATACAAGAAGAAACATTAGTGGTCTACATACTTCGCGCAGAGCGTCACCTCGGTGTTCCGCGCTCCTTCACTATGCGTCTTTTAAACTCGTCCACACTCCAGCTTGAAGTATTCCCTGCCGATCGAATTCCACCTTATGCTATACTTTCCCACACATGGCAAGACGAGGAAGTACTCTTTGCGGACATGGAAAGAGGCGACCCGGAGAACAAAGCAGGATACAAGAAGATTCGATACGCCTGCGCTCAAGCTGTCCGCCACGGCTTTCACTACACCTGGATTGATACCTGCTGCATAGACAAAAGTAGCAGTGCTGAGTTATCAGAAGCAATCAACTCAATGTATTCATGGTACCGGCAAGCAGAGGTATGCTACGCGTACCTGGCAGACGTCCCTGCGAACGTGGACACCAAAACGATGGATTCCGCCTTTGCTAAAAGCCGATGGTTTACAAGAGGCTGGACTTTGCAAGAACTCATAGGGCCGTCGAGCTTGATATTTTTCTCGAATGACTGGATCGAACTCGGACTGAAATGGGACCTACAAGACATCTTATCAAAGATCACCGGTATAGATGCTGACATACTTACCGGTATGAAGGACATCGAGACCGCAAGCGTAGCAAAGAGAATGTCTTGGGCTTCCGACCGAGCCACAACAAGAGTTGAAGACATAGCATATTGTCTTATGGGCCTTTTCTCGGTCAACATGCCGATGCTGTACGGAGAGGGAGACAAAGCATTTATAAGGCTGCAGGAAGAAATCATGAAACATTCAGATGACCAGTCTTTGTTTGCATGGACCGATCCAACGGCACCTCCATACTCTTGGCATGGGTTGCTGGCAAAGTCCCCCGCCGACTTCGCGTATTCCGAGGGTGTAATCCCGTACCCTGACTGGGAGCCCCGCGCTCCGTTCGCTATCACCAACAAAGGCCTGTGTATCAGCCTGCGTCTTGCTCATCACAAGGGTTACACATACATTGCAGCTCTGAATTGTACATCGCGGCCCGACTACGAAGGATTTCTAGGCATCTACCTAAGACGCTTTCCCACCAGTGATCACCAATATGCTAGAGTGGATCCCCGATCTTTTCTCAGAGTTTGTTCAGCAGGCAGTATCGAGACCGTATACGTACGCCAATCTATCCTTGCTCCTGAGTTTCGAGGTATCTATCCGCAGCATACCTGTCAGCTTCGAAACGGCCCTGCCCAAGAGGCCGGCTATCAGCTGATTCATGTCATGTCCCCTGTCTCAAATAAAGATGCACCAGCGCCGATTTACCCCTCATGCGCGCCTAGCTGGATACCTCCCGGGATGCCATTCACCTTCAAGATAAGCAAAGGGACCAGTCGATTGGCAGGAGCACTCTTTCTGAAAGCTGATGGTGGGGAGGGCCTCATCGTCATGTTAGGTTCGAAGATGAACTTTGGATTCGCCTTTGATGTCGCTTTTACGTCAAAAACCAAAACCTTCGAGGAACTCGCAAGATCGTTCAGACCAACGCCACCAGGAACAACTATTGTTTCGAAGACCTTCCGGCTGCATGTAGACTCAGAATCAATGGTCAGCTTGGGCACCATGTGCTACATGATAGACATCGCTATAGAACCGATTTACCGTTCGCAGATCTAACTCGTACAAGAGTACCTCAGATGCACGCTCATCTCGACGAGTGTCCGTTCAAGGCGACATTAGATCCTTCGGAAGTTCTTCACGAATCCGGCATCGTCCCAGACCGTCGCAGATTACCAGGTCTCTGGAGGTGGTCGCGTCTGTTCTATTGGTATGCCCTGCATGAGTGTGCTTAGTGCGCTCAGCGCTCTTATGCATAAATCTGTACAATCTCAGAAGGTACAGCGTTTAGAAAAACTCTACAGACATGCACGAAGGCGGAAAGCTGACAACAGCTCATCCGAAACTCATAGATTTCGACGATCTAGATACTACCCCGTATCAATGTCGGACATGGAGTCGGTAGAAGCTAGGAGATAGCGGCTGTACCATGGCTCACGCGTTTAAGTGTCCCGCCCCGCTAGCGTATCGAGAGAAGAACGTACAGGTTCATGAAGCGGCCATGCGTCCGGCTTGATATCTTTGCTTGGCAGTCTCGGGACTTCTCACATTTACAGGAGGATCAGAGAAGGAGACCTGGATCTAGACCATCAAGATCAACTTGGTGATACTGAGCAGCAGTTGTATCTTCGTAACTGGGCAGATTGACAGATCGAACAGACTCGGCGATGGGTCTGATCTGCTCCGGGCAAAGACTGAGTAATCTGTTGGGAGTTTCTTTACTACTTCGTAGTTTTTATTGTAAATTGATTTGGTCTGGCGTTAGTCGTCGCGGAAGAACACAGGTCGAGAATCCTGGGGTGTTGATCCATTTCAAAGCTACATCAGAAACAAGACGACTTCTAACCGCAGTACCGAGAACTCTGGCCCTTTAAAGCCAGCTATGACATATCAGACAGACCAGCCTGCAAGTATTACAGTGGACGCCATAGAATGCCGCTGAAACCCCAGCTACCCCTAAAACGCCAGACCATCAGATATCCACATGCATCAGCATCACCTAGGATGTTCCGAGGAGTAGAGCGCAGCTCGCTCCTACCGTCTTCTCGCCTCATCCATCCTCCTCACTCTCCTCCGGGCCCCCAATCCTGATCTCCTCACCCTCATCCCCACCACCATCAACAGAGCTGATCGCGCTCTCAGTCCTCACAAGCTTCATCCTCTTCCTCGGCTTCTCAGCCCCCTCCTCCTTCTCCCTCTCCCTCTTCGGCGTGCCCGAGCGCTTAATCTCATTCCCGAGCAAACTGCCCTCCCTCCTCCCCTTCGGCCCCAGCTTCTCCCGATCCGCCTTCTTGACATAACTACTCCGTTTTCTGACCTTCTTCGGCGCATCCTCCTCCTCGTCCTCCTCACCTTTCTTCCCCGCAGGCGCAGGCGTGCCAACCCTACTCCCACCCACACTCCCCACCCCATTCACGCCCATCTTCACCATCGCGTTCCTACTGCTCGCCCTGCCAGAAATGCCCAGACACTTCTCCAAGTGCTGCGCAAACCGCGTGATCAGCAAGCTGCGCTTACAGTTCGGACACGTGTGCCAGGGAATATAACTCGCGGGCTTGCCACCCGTATCCAGTTTCTTCAGAATCCTTTCTTCCGCATTTCCCGTATTATTCGTAGCGCCACCGCCCTCGTCCCCCTGGCTACTAGGCGTGCCCCCCGCCCCCCTCCCCTCCTCCTTCTCGCTCCGCTTGAGCGCCTCCCTCTCCTTCTTCGTCAGGTTCGCGGTCGACGGGAATGGGTTCCCGTAGCAGTCGTGCCCCGGGCGCGTCACGAACGGATACCGCGTACAATACTGCTGGCCCTGGCCGAGGTCCGGAAGCCGAGCCCCCGCGCCCGTGATCGGGTAGCTAAGGCGCGGCAGCCGGCAGTGCGGGCACAGGATCTCGTCGACGGGGACGGTGAGCAGCGGGTTGCCCTTTAGGGCGAAGCGGCCGTTTTCGTAGACGCCGGCCTGGGTCTCGAGTTTGGGGGGCGTGGGGGGCGGGGCGGTGAGGGAGAGCTTTGAGGAGGTCGGGAGCGAGTCGAGGAGGGTGGTCGATTGGAGCTCGGCGGTTACGGCGGCGGAGCGCATGCGTAGCAGCTTCTCGGATCGGTGCACGGAGAGGACTGTGTCGTGGATTATGTTGTAGATTACGTCTTCGACTATGTTGGAGACCTGGAGGTTGGTGTTAACGGTGGGGTTTTGGAAGGGTAGAGGCTACTAAGCGGGCGTTGGGAGAGGGTCTGCCGTACGATGCTGTTGAAGGTTGCACCGCTGATCTTGGTCGGCTTGCTTCCGTCCGCTACTACAGTGTCTCCTGCAGCTGTGTCGTCTGACATTGTAACCTGTTGTGTGTGGGTTCGTGTGCTTCGGCTGATATGTAAAGGGTGCGGCTGAAGTCTGAGATGGATCGTCGAAAGGATTGGATTTGCAGGTCGTGGATGAGATGTTTAGAGTAGGACCGAAGCTTTGGAATGGGGCTTATGGGCGAATTTCTAGATAGCAAGGCGGGTCTGCAACTGATATTAGCCTACTGAAGCGAAGATAGTAGCCACGGTTCGGCCTGACGGTGCTATTGTAGGAAAACTGACTGCGAGCGGTCTGCAAGACCAATACTCGATCCTACAGCTATTCTCTTCGCGCCCCCGCTCTCCTCTGAGAAGAGGATATGCGCAAGTGCGGTCGGTTTCTACACCTCACTGTCGCCTCCGGCCACCGTGGGCGGGCCACGCGCCGCCGGGCTGAGACGAGCGAACGGGACTGGATCCGTTGTGCCCCATTCCCAAGCGGCTTTGTGTGTTGGGCCCTCGATTTAGCTAGTAGAAAGAGTGGCACATATGTGTGTCTATGTATGTATTATGCGTGCATCGTGCTTAATAGCAGGCCTCATTCGCTACCTGGGCACAAACGCAACCCCAGGGACTTCAGTGCTAGACTCCGCTAGACTCCCATCACGGCCGCAAAGGGCCAAGGCGCGGGTAGCTGCAGTAGCCTCCTCGGCTGCGGAAGCCACGCGCTGTTCCTGCCTCCGCCCGGGGAACCTCAACCTCCACCTCCACCTTCCACAAAACCCAAGTGCGATAAATAGATCCAGAGCGTCCAAGGAAAAGAATGCCAAACTTTGCCCGCGAGACCAGGACTTCACTGCTCACCAGAATGGGTTCCAGCTCAGGCTCATCAGCTGCGCACACCGCAACGCCTCATCCTTTGTCCACTCCACCGGCGACTTGCCCGACCTGCAAACCAACTCGGCATACCTATCCACCCTACGGTCCACTAATTAGCCCGTAGTCAGCTCTCTCATTCCCCGGCATGTATGCTCCTAATAGTATCATGCACAAGAAGCAAGATCACTCACAGCGACCAATCCGTCCGCCCAGCCATCGGATCATCCACCCGACCAGGTGGGTCAACCTGACCAGGAGCGTTACCTCCCGCGCTCAAGCCCCAGATGAGCGCGCCGAAAAGGCCGACGAGTATGAGAACTCCCATGCAGTACACGAACCTCTTTCACGCCATGGCCTTACTCTCGTCCTCTTTGACGCACTTGTCGCATCTGAGGGCACCGAGCTCGAAGTCTACTACGACGGGGGGTCGCCCAATTGAGACTTCCTCGAGATCCAGGTCGTAGCCGCAAGAGCCGAGGGGGCTTTGGCCGAAGTCCGAGGCGTTGGATAAGCGCCTTACGTGGATTTCGTTCATTTTGATGTCGTGGTCGGAGCGGCAGCTTGAGCGTTCGTCGGAGCTCCGTTTCTCCATCGTCCCATAGGAGTTGTAGGTAGGCATTGTATATGCGAACTTGTTGAGAGGCCTTGATTGTGCTGTGCTATGGCTTTTGCCTTGAGGAGGAATTCTGGTATTGTTGGTGTATCTCTCCAGCTGCGCGGCGGAGGATGGCTTATATCTGTACGAGTGTCTGAGCGGACTATAACTTTCATCACGTGTTTTGGAAACTTTCGCGGATGAAGTCCCAAAGTATGGGCCCGGCCCAAACTTGTGTTCGAATTCTATGGTACCGTTCTACATCAAAACTTCGCACTGCCAAATATACGGGGTACTCATGATCGTGACTCGGATATTAGCAAAGTTGGGAAAAACCTACTTGTGATCTTAAATCCAAACAAGACGTCGCCTTAGCTTGGTCCCAAGACACTACAATATTCTGCCATGCCGCGTCCCTTTTAACCTAATGGGTAAGCGGGTTGTTCCATCCTCTAATCTCCTTTCTCCTCATCTAGAAGAGAACAATTGTTTGCCACGTTGGCTCGGCTTGTTTCCACAAATTTGTTTCAACAGAACCGATACCTAGCCGGCGAGCAACGCCTCCATGACGTTCGATTAGCATAACGCGTAGTCGCCAGGGTGTGATCTCTTCAACCGCACGGAGACCGTGTAATTCGTTGCGTAAGCCATTGCGCGCACTAAACACCAAATATTTCCTTGGAGCCAATGGCATGATAGCTGCGCAAAGCACGATAAACTCGTATGGATTTTTTATGTCAATTTCCCTGTCTAGCCACCGCTTGTCCGTTCCCATGTAGCCGATAATATTAAGGTGCTTGTCGAGGAGGTCCAGCATGACCAGAACATTCTCATTCTTCTCGTCCCCAAACGGAAGGCGAACGCTCCCAGCATTAGGTGCCGTTCTAGGGCTTAGGAACAAAGATGCAACTGTTGTGTTGAACACGAGGCAGCCAGGATATTTTTCCGAAAGAGCACACGATTCGGGGTCAAGAACTTGTTTGGAAAGCGCCGTCCATGGGTTGTGTGGGCACTTGGCCCATGTACGCGTTGACCGTGAGTGTCCCGGCAAACTTTTCATCCCTCGTATTTTCGGTAAACTCGAACGCTCTCCAAATCTGCTGAAGTCCACCGCAGTACCAAACCACACGTCCTCCGTGTCCAGCGCTCGCAGCTGGCTGTTTTGCGCTGTGCCATCCTGTATGTAATACTTCACCATCGTTCCGATTTCCGTGTCCCATTTATGAAAGGAGCCAGTGGTAGAGTGGAACTGCACTTTTCCTAACCACGCGGCCCAGCTCCAGCTGGGAATCTCTGAGCATCCGTCTCTCAACTCAAATCGACAACTCTGGCTCCAGAGCAGCGACTGCACAAAATACCGCTCCGGTAGACCGAACGACATGCGCGTATTTCCTAGCAGTCTAGAGAGGACATTACCGACCCCATAGAAGGCATTCAGGATATCTGTCTTGTAGGATAACGACCTCGCGGTATAGTTACTGACACATGCAAAATAATCCTCAAGCGAGATCACAACAACTCCGGCCGCCAGATGTGGAGACTTGATATGAACGGGATGAATTGCGGAATCGCCAACGTCACCCTCCTCCGCGAGAGTGTCCTGACCACAGACGAAGTACACTTGGTAGTCTGTGATACAGAGGCATCTGCGTGACAACAGCCGCTCCTGGAATGTCCAGCCTCGAGTGTTCCAGGCAGACGCCTCTACAGTCGAGATGAAATCGGCGAAAGTACAACGTCTCTCGAGGTCGAAGCGTCGACTGCAATTGTAGGATAGTGATTGCCTTGGACGATCTCTAACGCCAGGGAGTCCGACGACATCCGGTCCCTGAATGGCGGCAACTATTGTGACATAAGCCATGTTGTATATATTATCCATTGCTACAATCTGTGTATGCTTTGACACCGGGTCATCTTGGACAATACACAATCTATCGATCCAAAGATAGCGCTCTCCAAGATCAGCGCACAACCGTATTGCGTCCACGATAACAGCAGGTAAAGGGTGGCTCCTTAGCGCATCGTCCGCCTGCAATCGGTCAACGTTGGCTTGCTCAAGTTGTAGCGGTCTTTCATCGGTCGACCTTTTCCACGTGTAGCTGAGCGCAACATATCGCGAGGATTCCGGAAGTGTGGAAATACAGAAGCGGCGAACGTCAACAACCCTGAAATCCGTGGGTCGGGCCGGTGAAGGTGTCGGGCTACTAGCGCCATTGCATTTCTCTCCATGTTCGTGCTCGCAGGTCGATACCCAGTCCTTTACGAGCTGGATGTCGATGAACGGGGAGTCTTCCCACCGCTCGACCCTGGTTAAATTGGTCGTGTAGCGCTGATAGAAGAGTTGAATTCTGACGCTGATAGTAGGTGATGGTAACCCACGAAAACGCTGGGGTTTCGCCGCCTCTCGCTCGAAGGCCTCTGGATCCTGATGGATCTGCAAATACACGATACATTTGATGGCGTACTCGCACCCATTCCCAGTGGCAAAGTCGACAAGTTCCGATCCAGGTAGCCACCAATCGTACTGCCTCAGCGTGAAGGGCCATGCGATGGAGACCTGCCACTCCGGTTTACTGGAGGAAGTGCTGAAGGGAGTGAGGTGCATCTTCTCGCCAATGGCCGAACCAATAGCTCCGCAGACTAGGCATGCTCGAGCGCGTAGGACGTCGTTTACAGGGATATATTTCCTGCGATAAAAGGTGCAGTTCATGCACTGGAATATGTGCTTTGCGTCATTCCACGCCTGACACCTTTCACAGAGCCCGGGGTTGGTAGCCAACGTTCCAAAACAAATCTCACATCCTGAAGTTGGAGTCACCGTATGCAGTCGATCATCTTGGTCCGCCATCTCTACTGGCGTGTCCTGGTATATACGAGTAAGTGATCCCAGTAGTTATAATGTGTAGGTTATGTATTAGGTTGCAGACCGCCAGGCCGGGCCGAGCGGGCGGCGTGCGGAGTTGAGCTTTGTCCGCGGAGGCCTTACGTATCAAGGCCGTATTGCTCTCCTCAGTACTTCAATACTTTAATTGAGTTCTCGGCAGGATATCTAAGCAAACATTTGAGTTTGATCAAGAGAGTAAGTACTAGCGCTTTTCCCGAAAGTGCTGAACTGTTAAGTAGTGTCACGGGGTTGACCCCTAGCTGCTAATCAGATCCTGCGACCAACTTTCAAGATTTCTGTGCACTTCCCTTGTCACATCAAATATTGCACCGGCTCACATCACCCGCGCAAGCTTCCAGCATACACGACGCGCAGTGAAGCCGCCCCACTGATTTGACTGAGAACTTTTTCTTCCACGTTACCGTCCTGTTCCGGTGCTGACCCCGGTTCCAAGTGAGGCGTATCGAGCTGAGCTGTGTGCAAACAGTAGGACCAGCGGCTTACAGCTCTGATCGTTTGCTGCTGTTCATTCTGAAACATACCCATATACGTGAAAAGTGAAGGCAGATACTGAGCAACATACAGAGCACGAAAGAAGAACGTTGTTTATCCGTCTATCCATCAACAATATCCAAACCGCATAGTAACTCCATGCTACCAGCTCTCAGCAGCTCCCAGGAAACCAATCATAAAGACACCCCGTACCCGCCACCCTCGACCCGCCAAGCGCCGTCGACAAGACCAAACAGTCCTGGAAAACCCTCGAGTACATAAAGAAAGTACATCTAGAATCCCTACGGCAGAGATCTCGGCACTGCTGGAGCGTGCGAATATTAGTCCTTATTATCGGAACCACGCTGCCGAAGCGACACCCAGTTGCGACGGCGTCGCAATCAGTCACTGCTGTCGCGACGGCCGTTTGAACGGTGGTTGAAGTAACTAAGGTGGTCGTTTCGACGGTTGTGGTGGCGGTGATGAGATGGGTTGATGTTTGCGTGACGGGGGTTGCTTCAGCGCTGCAGGCCGAGGTGAGGATGCTGGCGGGGAAGTCGGTGAGAGCTGTGGGCGTGGCTGGACCCGCCGACCTCTTATGATAGCCCAATGCAGTAGTGGTGGACGTTCTGGTCTGTGTTACGACGGTAGTCTGGGTCTTGACATTGAAAGCAGTGACAAGAGTCTTGACGGTAGTTGCTGGGGTGGTGTAGCTCAGCAGGCTGGAGCAGAATGGTTGGAGCGTGGAGGCTTGGATGATGGACCGCGCGGAGGATACGTAGTCGGCATCTACAGCAACTGCGTAACTGTAGCTTTGACTGACGGTATACCTATCGTTACCGCGGTATTGTCCCTGAAGCCGGTAAGATTGGGCTTGAGCTATGTTGGGAGCGGCACTTACGTAGTTCTTGCCGTAACTGGCATCCCAGCTTAGATCGTAGAGAGAGCAGTAAAGGCCTTGAGGAATATCGTTTAGGGAAAGGACGTAGGAGTTGAAGAATGCCTGCCCAGGATTAGCGTCATTCATATCTCAGACCACCGGGCTCGCTTACGCATCTCTGATATGTGCCATCCGGTCTTGGGTGGCGCTTGTTGTAAGCGGTTTGCTCGACGCAAGCCTTTGCACAAGTTGATGGAGTATAGCCTTGCTCCTGAGAGAACGGAAAGTATCTAACATGGTAAGCTAGGCAACCAAGGATCACGATGATGGATCATACCTAGAACCCATGAAGGTGTCGTGCCCGTCCGCAGCATACGGAGCGTTGATAGCTCCGCCGAGCTGGAAAGGGCCCTTGAATCCGCCTAGTGCCGGTGGCGGGGTGGCCCTATTGTACGCTGTACATCATGAGCACTGTAGAGCAACAAGAGCTGCAAGGGGAGGGACATACCATTCGATGCGGCGATGACGACCTGAAACGGGTTACGCCATTGGCCTTTGTTTGTAGCCTGCTCAGCACTGACGGGCGCGCCCCACAGAGTACACTATGAGCTGTCAACAAAACGTACAAAATATCACGGAGTCGAATCCCAGTCTACATACTTTGAAGTTCGTAGTACTTGGGGAATTCGGGCAACTCTCGGCATTGGTATTTATAGTTGGATCCCTTTCGGTGTACACTGAGGGTCATCAGTTGTAAGAAGCTGACAGGATCGGAGGAGTCAGTTACCATTGAAGGCTACGCAGCCGACCGCACGGTCACACAGATTCTGGCATCCAAGGGTGTCATAGCTGTCCATCGTAGTGAGGCCCATGTAGACGCTAGCGCTCAGAGAGCCGTCCAAGTTCGAGAAAACAAGTGAGTAGCCATCAGGAGTGGGAGCACTGCGAGCCAAATCTTGGATATCTTGGTTCGAGCTGAACGCAACAGCAGTGTCAGGGCTCGGAACTGGGCCAGAGCCCAGCGGTTGCTTCGAGCAGTCTCCATCTCGCTTCCTGACTTGCACATCGCGTTTGGACTCGACCTCGATACACGCCGACGGATCCTCCTCTCCACCGCAGATCATGTTGGTGCGCTTGAGCAAAGATACCTTAGTGGCGGCAGCGGCTTCCACGACGGCGGCAGCAACTGACGCTCCCTGGGAGGGTGCTGCTACAGCCGGGGTAACCATGACTGGATCAGGGGCGGCTTCGACTGCCTCGATGTCTATGTTCTGTGGCCGGGGAGCAGCTAGTGCCAGGCTGGCGAAGCCTGCGAGAAAGAGCGAACGCATGATCAATGAGTAATCTGGTGATTCGGATTGTTTGACTTTTTAATACATGATAATAAGAGGAAGAGGACGAATGAACGAGTGTATGACTGGGATTGATGGTCCAAATCGAAGAGTATGAGAATAGCTGGAGTGAAGAAGACGTCTCGAGCTGCGCATCGAATAGTCCTATATCCCTACCTGGGTCCTCGCTCACCTCCTTTCGAGGAGGCTCAGATGGCTGTGATAGCATTGCGATGGCTTGGCAGACCAATTGATTTGAGATAGCTGTAATGAAGTCGCTGAAGCCGAGCCTGGATTCTCTCTGTACCGTGGTCAGTGCCAAGCATCAACTGTAGCGCCCTCGATATCCATGGTTTGGCAGATTTCAAACGTCGCGACGCTAGCCAATTCCAGTAACGTAGACGAGTCTATTGAGGCTAAGTCGTCCCACTGGCGGACGCGGTGTTGAGTGACACTTAGCGACAATTTGACATCTGGCCTCGAACGCAAGCTACGGTGATAAAGCGTTGCCAAGCTGCTAAAATGACTTCACGCTGCGTGCAATACCCGAGGAACTGATTCTTCAGACGCCCTGTGCCCCGTGCATGCTCTCCCGTTCCCCGTGAGCTCCTCACTGAATGGGGAAGCCAATACCGACTAACACAGCCGGTTCTTCAACGTTGTGGTGTTGGTAACTGCAAAGAGTCAGTAGATTGCCCTCTCCAAGAGCTCTCCAAAGTCTCAACGAGTGAGGGCTTACCTCAAGACGCCAACGCCGCCAGGCTCGAGCATCATTGAGAGTGGGAATTCCATGGGATACCTCAGCCACCTCTTCACGAAGGCTCGGAGTATGTGACCATGAGCGACGAGCACCACGTCGCATACCTTCTCACCATGCATGTTCGGGCCTTGAATTGCGTGTATTTCGGAGATGAGAGCATCAAGCCGAGCGGTCACTTGCTCTGGCGATCTATGAGAGGTCTGTTAGCAGCCTGAGCCGAAAATCTTCCACTGTGGAGAACAGTTGTCCATGCCATGGCACGTTCCTGATCTCCATGGGGACGGAGGCTGCACGTGCGAGCTGAAAGAAACTGGGGTTCTCAGCTCATGAGCCTTGTGGACAGGGCCCCGAATATGGAGGTTCTCGGGAAACCGTCCGGGCCGAGAGAGACATCCACGCTCCAACCCTGAACGGAAAGCCTTCGAGAGATATCTGATAACGCGCAGCGCGCGAAAGCATACCGAAGGTACTCGAGCCAAAGCATCTTGGCAGCCGCGGCTTAACAATGGGCCCGTACGAAGCAGAGATGCAACTTACTCCCCATCCTCACATCCATCCCGCCAGATATCCCACTCCCTCTCCCCATCAAGCCCGTGCTCCTTCCTCAGTGCCCGAATCTCCCTCGTCACAAGCCCCTCGTACGCCCCATAATCCCACTCCGCCAACTCCTCCGTCTCGGTTAGATTCCCCTCTCCATCCAAGTCATATCGATCGTTCTCGCCAAAGGCCAGCTCAAATGTTTGTTTAGCCCGCACCCGCGGACTGACAAAGACACGTGCAAGCTTAGACGGATCGATCAACTTGCCGGGACCAACGATCATGCGGCCGGTGCCGATCACTTGCTGCTTGCCCTTTTCTGTGAGAGAGAGCTCGGTTTTGCCGGTGTAGCGGCCATTGATGGTCCATTCGGTGATTCCATGTCTGAAGAGGAAGACGCGAGGCGTGCCGGCGTCCTTGTCGGACATTTTGTGTTGTAGACACAATATGGATATGTGATGTGGTAGGAACACTTGCACGTCTTGTAAAATTTCAACTGACTATTAACCCTACACTAGTGGTAGACGGAGTTCGTTGAGAAAGGAATCTTTGGTTGACTTGAATAGTGTCGGGTCTTATCGGCAGACTCGATAAGGGAATGCGGTTGCTTAGTAAGTAACATTCAGTGTAATGTATGTTTGGTGATTGGGTGCTTGCAGTGCGAATCACCGAGATGTGAACCAGCAACGCATAAAGAAGTAGGCGGAGAGCGAAGTGCGACGTGAGTTTGTGGGAATCATGCGAACGTCAGAGAAACTGCGCCAGACCAGGAAGATGATACCTCCAGTGAGACCTTACAGGCTATGTGAGAAACCTTCAGAAACCTTTTCTCTCGACGCCGGTATAACACCTCCGTTTTACGTTGATTTTTTTGAAGACGTTTGCTTCGAGAACCCTTCGCTGTCCTACGCTCTGCTTCTCAATTCGTCTCTCACAGATTATGCGGGAAATCCTCGACAGACTGCTCATTGGGCCGAGCTACGGGTATCTCTATCTTCTCTCCGCCGGCCTTGAGCTTGTACTGTTCCATGTTCTCATGTAGGCCTTGCCAGGGATGCCGATGTGAACCGAAGGTCTCGAATTCTGGGGCCGGAATGCGTGGGAAGATGCCCATCTTCAGGACGACCTTGTCGCCGTAGGCTGGTACAACGGATTTGATGGGGCTGCGGCAGCAGATCAACAACAGCCACGGATGAGATCTCTAATGGAACGCTCTAGAGACGCAGCAGGGTTCAACATTGACTCACTTTCCGCACGTGGAGCAGAACCACCTTCCCAGCGGCGTCCCGCTTATTGTCTCGGTGTCCTGTATTGCGTATGAGCTTCGGGTCTCGTCCATTGTTCCTTGTTTTTCTACACCATGCGTGCATACCTTGAACTCCTTCAACGTCCCATTCTTATCCTCAATTTCCACCTTGTCGTTCTCAATTAGTAGATTCGCTGCGACATAGCTTCCAGCAACCTTGCGGCAGTTGGCGCAGTGGCAAAGGTGTCCGCGCCGCCTGGTGAAGAGGTCAGGGTCGTTGATCGTGACGCGTATGGAGCCACACAGGCATGTGCCGGTCAGGGTGGTGAGGTCGTCAGGATTGACTTTATTTGGGTCACCGGTGGGTTCAGGCATGGTGTCTTGAGTGGTTGGAGGAACTGGGCTATTCTATGTTGCTTAAGGAAGAATCTCTGGTGTCGCCTGTAGCAGCGTCGGATAGGTGGCGAAACTACATGTCGCGTGCTTCTTTAGCTATATGTGGTACGGACGACAGGCCGAGTGCGTAATGGCAGCTCTACGCGGGGTAAAGCGCGTGACTACTGCAGGTACAGAAATTGCCAAGTCCGCGGAGCGACCCGGCCGTGCGGGATCATGGAGTCTTCAACTTGGAGATCCCGTCCATGTGAAGATGAAAGCCCATAAGAGTTCTCTTAGTCGCATACCCAAAGGCTACTATGATGATATCGGTTATAGATCCCCAGCTATCTAGATGAGCAGTGGCCTCATCGTTCCACAGTACCCTTGCACCTGGATATTGTGTTCTTGGCTCAGGAATCTGACAGCTGACTCAATACACCTTCCTGCCTGTCCGGATACCCTAGCTTCCTGTTGAATAGAATCGGCCAACGCCTCCACAGATTCACGACAGCGAGTCGTTGACAACCAGCCAAGGGTGGGAGTGGCAGTGTAACTGAGATCGACCGGTACTCGCGCAAGTGTGGTCATCGATTGGATGACGTCTCTCAACAAGACGACTCGAAAAGTCCAAATCGGCAGGTCACCGCACACCGTTCGAGGTGATAAAAGGATACCGATGGCAAGTGTGACTGGACACGACGATCTTGTTGCTGTCCTCTTGTGGTCGCATGTTGACAGTAGCTTAGCCGTAGGTCTTAAACATCTTGAAACCTTGGTCGGTTGTTGCAGCGCCGGACAGAACCACTGAGGAAGCACCGAGCCCCATAAGCTGTTCTGCGTTGTCCCATTCACACCTCCTCCTCATCTTTCTCAAGCACCCTGGCCCTGATAATCTTCACCTCCTCAACCGGCCGATCCTCCTTTCCAGTCTTGACCAGCCCCATCCGCTGCACAACCCTCAACCCCGCCTTCACCCGCCCAAAGATCGTGTGTTTCCCATCCAACCAGGGCGTCGGAGCCAGCGTGATGAAGAACTGGCTGCCGTTCGTGTTCGGCCCTGAGTTCGCCATACTCAAAATACCTGCTCCTGTATGCTTCAAGCTGGGACTTATCTCGTCCTCGAACTTTTCGCCGTAGATGCTGGACCCGCCACGGCCGGTGCCGGTGGGATCCCCGGTTTGGAGCATGAAGTTGGGTATTATGCGGTGGAAGAGGACATCATTGTAGTAGCCGCGCGAGGCGAGGGTGGAGAAGTTGCGACAGGTCTTGGGTGCGTGGCTCTCATATAGTTCGACAGTGATGGTGCCCTGGGTAGTGTGAGTGAGGGAGTGTGGGGGAGAAGCTGGCGGCTTACCATTGTTGTCTCGAGCGCCACGTTAGTAGCCATCTTGTCGAGTGTTTATCTCGATGTATGACCTATGAGCTTGTGTTGCGAATAGGGCAAGCTGTGAAAGTGACAACGGTGCTGGCGGTGGCAGAAAAAGCTGCCTGAGGATTGGTACACCATCACTCGGCTCACGTGAGTACATGGTCTGCATCATCTTTCACAACCGCAAACCTACGACACAAAGCCACTTGCAGGTCATCGGCGTAAAACAGTCAAAGGTCGCTCTAGCTAAGAGCCGTTGAAACCTTTCGAAACGAGAGAGATCATAAAATCCGCGTCCAGCTACAATCCAGGATCAATCGAACCGTCATGGACTTAAATAGCTGGGCTCTGCCTCAACTATCTCGGCTTCTCCCACTCGATGAAGGCTCTTTGCGGCAGATCATAACATATACCGACACTCTGCCGAAGAACGCTGCCGCGGAACATCTAAAAAATCTGCTTGGTGACTCGCCACAAGCACTTGAATTTATCACATCCTTCAACTCGCGGCGAGCAGCCGCACCAGATGAGCCGTCCTCGCAACAGGGTCACAGAGAGCAACGTAGCGATGTCTCAGAAGTCCCTCGAGCAAGACCAAGACAGCAAAAGAAGCCAAATCAGTTCAATAAACTGCCCCCAGCACGACGGCCAGAGGACTATGGGAACCAATCAGGCGGCTACATCAAGAAAGATGAACAAGACTATATGTCCGGGGCCTCTAGAGCGCGGAAAGAGCCTCAGCTAGCAAATGCGCTACAGCTCCAAGAGAAGCCAGATGCACGCCAGCTTCCATCAATCACCTCCAAACTCTCAGCCACGAACCCGGCGGTCCCAACGCCTAAACCCCCACCCTCAGCAGCAGGACCGCTAATTTCAGATATCAAATCCAACTCACGCCCCTCCTCCCGCCAAGCCTCGCCCGCGCCCAAACCCAGCGCCGCAAAGACCAAAGTCGCCATCACAGGCGGCACATCCATGCACGGCTCGTCCTCCACGCTCTCCGACTTAGACTCCGCGATCCGCGCCCTCGAAATCCAAACAAACCCCTCCCTCTCCACCTCCTCCCGCGAAGACACCCTCAAGCGCCGCTGCAACTGCATGGCCACCCGGCACCCCCTGCTAGCCGCGGCGCCGAACTGCCTCTCGTGCGGCAAAATCATCTGCGTAAAAGAAGGACTCGGTCCCTGCACCTTCTGCGAGCGTCCGCTGCTCTCCCAGTCCGAGATCCAGGGCATGGTGCGCGTCCTCAAAGAAGAGCGGGGCCGCGAAAAGATGGACGCGAATAACCTCGCCCAGCGCCGCGCAGAGGTGTCGAAGGCCCCGCGCGCTTTCACCTCGGTTTCTGGCGCGGCTTCTCCCGTGGTGAGCAGACCCGGCACCCCGACCTCGGACTCTGAGAGGCTCTCCGCGGCTCTCGCGCACCGCGACAAGCTGCTCGACTACCAGGCCCAGAACGCCCGAAGGACCAGGATCCACGACGAGGCGGCGGACTTCGAGACGCCGAGCAGCGGCCAGAGCATGTGGGCCTCGCCGGCGGAGCGGGCACTGCAGCTGAAGCGGCAGCAGAAGGTGCTGAGGGAGCAGGAGTGGAGCGCGCGGCCGGAATGGGAGAAGCGGAAGGTGGTGGCTAGTATTGATCTTGTGGGCGGCAAGGTTGTTAAGAGGATGGAGCGGGCGGAGAGGCCGAGGACGCCGGAGAGTGAGGGGGATGGTGAGAATGGTGCTGCGGGGCCGGTGCAAGGGGAGGGGAGGGGCGGGGGCGGGGGCGCGTTTAGTAGAAATCCGCTGCTTGGAGCGCTGATTAGGCCGACGATCGGGGAGAGCGGGGGGAAAGGGAAGGAGGTTGAGCGGGAGAGGAGGACCGCGTGGAGGAGGGTGCAGGATGATAAGGATGATAATGAGCAGTGGATCCTTGACGGAGGGGCTTACGGTGGAACGATAGATGGGAGAAGAATCGGAGACGAGGAGCATGGACATGGCTCATAGAGACAATATCCACCCTTCGATCAAAGATCACAATACTAGTCTCCATTGCCTAAGAACGGTGCAGTGCCTCGCACTTACGGCTGGGTCACCTACAGCCTAATGCGACAACCGACACTGCCTGCTGGAACTGGGCCAAGCTGAGAGGCACGTAGGGGTGATGATTAAATGACGGGTGTCGATAGTGTCCAAACCAGACGGCAAAAATCTTCAGAGCTTCTGTGGAAGATAATTGGATGCTGCCAATCCCAGCTTGGGCATTTGATGCGAGTTCGACGCACGGCGGATGGCACCCTCGGAGGTCTTCAGTAATTCAGGGTTCTAGAAAACAGACAGCAAATTCCGAAGTATAAGTGCAGCCTTAACGTCGTTAGAGTTTGACAACAACAACAACAGTGCTTCGAGCCTACATCATTAGTCATTCTCCATCACCATAATCACCAATCGACGTTGCCCAGCGCCCCTTAGATGCCCAGTGTTTGTTCCATGCCCAAAGACATCGTCGTATACCCACCATGCTCCCCATCCCACCAGCTCTTCCCACAAATCCGCCATCACGCTCCCGACTTCTCCCTTACCCGATACTTCAGATAGACCGGCTTGGATGGCTTACTCGCCGCATGTCCATTCCGATCCGTCTTCGGCAGCTTCATGCTCCTCCCCTCGCGATCCGTGACCTCGAAATCGAACATGGCCACAAAGAACGCCACGATAATGTTCTGCTCCAGCTTCGCAAAACGCATGCCCAAACACACGTGAATCGATGATCCCCACCCCACAAACGCGTGAGGCTTCTTCTTGTCCTCGGCGCGGTGCGGCATGTACCGCGAAGGATCCCACGTCTCCGGGTCGGGGTAGATGGCGGGATCCTGATGCACGTCGTCGAGGTGGTAGGTCGCGAATGCGCCGTTGGGGATCACTTCGGTGCCGATTTTGATGGCGTGCCCGCTGACATTGCGGCGGAAGGCGGTGCCGAGGAGCTGCAGGCGGATGCTGTCGCGGAGGCACATGTCGAGGAGGGGGAATTCAGTCTCCCAGGCCTCGAGTGAGAGACTGGCGAGCTGCTCCACCAGGGGCTGATCGGGGTTGGTAGAGTGTTTTGCGCCAGCGGCGGTGATTTCTTTGCGCGCTTCGGACAGCCAGTGCGGGTTCTGAGCGAGGTAGCAGAGGACGTAGCAGGCGTTGATGCCGCTGTTCAGTTGGCCGGCGAAGAGGGCACCGAGGACGAACTGGTAGGGCTGTTAGCTCAAGGTTGCTGCGGAGTAAGGGTCTATTTCGGTATCCAGACGAGACGTACGCCAATAATCTGGTTTACGCTGTCACCCTGGTCAATCAGATACTGCAATGCATCGTCCTCTCGCCTTCCAGTTCTTTTCCTGTCATCCACGATGCTCTTGAAGACCATGTATAATTTACCTCCGGCGATATACCGCCTGATCATAGCAGGCGACGCTAACCAGGGGAAAATTATGGTGCTGGGTTGGGAAGAATGCTCTATTGTTTCGAAAAGCGAGAGCGTCTTGTTGAGTAGTACGGGGTCGTCAGCAATTTCATTTGCACCGACAGTGCGCATCGTTAGCTGGTATACGATCTTATAGATGCTCTCGAAAGGGTCGGTGATACCACTCGGATCAGCGGCCAAGGCGTCGAGACGAGCACGCGTATCCTTGATAAGCTGCGGCAGACCTGGAATACTGAGTTAACATCAAGTCCACCGCTCTAGGTCTCATGATTGACGGGAAAGGAGCCGGCCTTACCTCTAACGAAGTTCTCCTTGCGGAGCATGCGGGTTATCCGGGAGCTGAAGTAGGAACCTGAAACCATATCCTCCTCCTTTTCCGTATCAACCTTTGGCGACATGTTGAACAGAACGGCATATCTGCAGCAATGCTTATCAGCGTTATGTTGAGGGAAGACTCAAAGACGCCGCGCACCCCTCGGCGAATCCAAGGCCCCTGTTTTCGAAAAACGCTTTCCGAGAGTCATCGCCAGACAAACCGACGACGGCTGCGCAGAAAGGGTGTTAACGTTGGATCTGAGACAGCAAACAGTTCAGTGCGCACCATGCTGTCCGATATAGTAGCTGAAATTGCCCGACGGGCTTGCTGCGCTTGCATGGCGGAAGAAGTCCCATCGCCGAGTGAAGAATTGATAGGCACCTAGTATTGGATAGCCTCCACGGAAGAGCGGCGGTGCATTTTTAGGGAAAGAGGGGCGGCGTGAAAGGAAGGTTAGGCAGAAAGCAAGAGAGCCGAGGACGGTAACGGATAGTATTATTGAAGACAACGAGAGGCTCTGGAATATGTTCAGAATAGCCATGACTTCCTTGACAGCGCTGATAGATAGCAGAAGAGCTGGTATGTTTGTGTGCGAAAAGCGAATGCGGGTTTGAAGTTATACTGTCGTTGTCAAAAGATGCGGCCCCCACGCACAGGCATGCATCCCCCACCACTACTTTTGAACACGTTTGAGCACAACTGAACACGGTTGAACATGGTTATCACGACCATAACAGGTTACAAAGAAGCTGAACTTGCTGTGATAATATATGCGTATATAGCGCTAAGGTTTATGATATAATGACACGTTGTTTCGAAGGTTGCAATCAGCCCCTACTCTTGTTTGCATACGTCTAAAAGTTTTGGTATAATCTTCAACTTGTGTCAACATGTGCTTGAGAGCGCTATGTAGGAGAGATGGTTTCACGGTAATTCCAGTGATATAGCTGCTTTGCACATTGATTAGTTGCGTTTAAACACGTTTGAACGCTGTAGTAAGGAGGATCTGTGCCCATGCGTGGGGAGCGCATCTTTTGACAACGACAGTAACTAGCCTCGGCGTTTTACTTTGTCTCTTAATGGGGATGATTGAGGTAGCACATCACTCAAACAGGCAGGTCAAGCAAGATGCTGAGCAGCGAAAGGAGTAGCTGTGCGACCACATCTTACGAGTAGTAGACGGAGGTGAACTTGTTCCGCAACTGCGCCGGAGTCCTCCAGGAAAGCTCAATATACACACGTGTCGACTTCCTCTACGTGTAGAAAAACTCCTAGCGGATAGATTGAGATCTGGAACTCTTTGAAGCGGACTTGCTGTTGCTTCCGATGGCCTGGATCTTTGGGCCTTCCCAAGAAGTAATGTGTACTCACAGTGACGTACCTCGTGCATACAGAGGCTCCATCAGCGCAAAACGGTTCTTAATCGGACGCACTTCTAAAAAGCGGTGCATTGTGCAGGCCGTTTTGAAGATCGACAAAACCTTTCGGCAAGTGTCGGCGACTCATCCGGCACTGACTAAGCTAGACTCACTTCCAGCAAGGGACGTGGGCGCCGCGGGCGCTTAACAGACTTTTCGCAGGTGGAGGGCCAGTCGAGATGCCGTGCTCTCGCCTGTTTCTGAGTTGGTGGGTGCCACTTGCTGGGAATTACCCGATTGTGAAAGGCTGCAAGGTGATGGAACGGGGAGTCTTGGGGGCTAACGGGCCAGTGGCTTTTCGAAGGCAGGTACGTCGCGCAACTTGATGCGTCGGAAGCATCCATGTGCCACTTTAGTTCATGTGCTTTCGCGTGCAGAAAGACGCATGGTTTCCGTGCGCTCACCCGCCGGTGTGTAGGTGTGTACTCCGTAGGTGTTCTTTCTCTTCCGTCTTCCTCGTCTTCCTCGGGCACGCCTTTATTTAGTTCGCGAGGTATTGAGCAGCTCTATTACCCTTTCTCGCGCCCACCCCTCCGCTAGGCGCGGGACCCCTTCGCGGGTCAATCCTGGCACCATGCATGGCGGCGTCGCCAGCCGGACCGGTCCTTCAAGATTGGCGCCGTTGCTGAGCTCAAGCTTCCGCAAGATCGTCACTTTTTGCGCAGCCAATGCTGGCCGCCTGAGAGCCGCCCCGATGTCTGTTGCGACTCTTCCATTTCCACCTCCATCGATCAGCTACGGACTAGAGAAGGGATGAGTCCGGCTCATATGTAGGTAGCCTGTGACGATACAACTCATCCCCAGCGTGATGTGACTGGGACGGACTCGCATGTCTAGACTCCAATAGCGTGGCGGATAGACCGTTAGTGCACTGTGCCGATCGGCTTCCCAGCGGTTGCATTCGTCTCATTGGACATTTTGTCGTTTTTGCCGTGTGCTTGCGGCTTGCCCCAACTCAGGGCTGGCAGACCCTTGCCCTTGCATCGCTGCCGCTTCCTTCTCCACCTCCATATTTACCGGCAGCAGCTCCGTTATCGCCCATGCTTTGTGTAACTCTGTACCGCTCTCCAGAGCTGCTGTCGCTCGTTGTAACCCTTTGTTTTCCTCTCGCTGTATATACTTAGAATACCCCACACCGCTAAGATCGCAACCTGGCATCGCACCGGCGCAAGCGCATCAGGCCCTCGCAATTGGGAGTACCGAAAACCTCGTTGTGCGATTGATACCACGCAATACCCCGTATACGTCAGCAGGGACCCAGACACAACAGGAATTTCTGTAAAAATAGCATCCCACCGGTCGCCAGTCGCGGACCTCAAGTGATGTAGAGGGACTGGCCCACACAGCTTGAAGGAAGGCATGCGCATCGAAAGACGGAGCTCAGCAAGCTGGAAAAAGATATCATAGCATAACGACGCACGGAAGAGGAGGTTGGGGCATGGCATAGGGCTGGATAGAGCTGGTCTGTGAGAACACAGCAACCGGGATCTCCAACGGAAACATGCCGGCCCTCGCGGAGCTTTTGGCGCG
Organism: Coniosporium apollinis CBS 100218; assembly: GCF_000281105.1. Taxonomy (NCBI): domain Eukaryota; kingdom Fungi; phylum Ascomycota; class Dothideomycetes; genus Coniosporium; species Coniosporium apollinis. The sequence continues at coordinate 122,415 of NW_006913310.1, read as the reverse complement.
GAGAGCGGGTCTAGCAGTCGAGGGGCTTGAGGATATGGCGTCGATGGTGGAAAGAGAAGCTAGAGACATGGCACACATGCTGGTTGAGCGCATCAACATACCATACAACAGCTCGAGTCCGCCGGGACTAGTAGAGGCAAACACAAGAGACCCATGGAACAAGAGTGGGAAATACGCACTAGGATGGGTGTACTTTTGCATCATTCTGCTGGTATTCGCGGCTCTGATACGGTTCTACAACCTGTTCACCGACAAGATAAGAACGGCGTTGCATCACGAAGAGGTACTGAAGTCCTCGGCGACCTCTTCGCCCGACACAGACTACGAGTTGTCAGTCCTGGACACTGACAAGTCAACGCACAAGTTCTTCCCACGGCATGGGCCTTTGCCAGAGCCCACGTACCCAAAAGCACAGAGTTCGGTTTCGTCGTTTGCGCCCCTGAACAACGCAATCGCTCTCTTCAGATGGGTTTTCTATCGCCCATTGCCAGTGGTCCGGTTCGGCAAGAAGTTCACTATAGTGTTCCCATCTCTAGCCGTCGTGGTCATCGTCAGTGCCGCAACAATCTTTGTTACGCTGTACTGCTTTCTTCCGCAACCACTCTACTGGCAAAGTATCGCATATGGCTCCCCTCCACTGGCCATCCGGAGCGGAATGATTGCAGTAGCGTTGATGCCTTGGATCGTCGCTTTGAGCATGAAGGCGAACCTCATCTCTTTCCTCACCGGCATCGGCCACGAGCGATTGAACGTGCTGCATAGGTGGGCAGCGTATCTTTGTCTTTTTTTGAGCCTTATCCATACGATACCCTTCTATATTACGCCAGCCGGAGACGATGAAGGGCTACGCACCTTCAAGGGGTACTTCTCCGAACAGAGCTTCTACATCTACGGCACAGGTCAATGAACGCTTCAGATCAACGTAGCTTGTGCATTTGCTAACTTGGACTCAGGTGTGGCGGCCCTCGTACCATTGTGCGTGCTCTGCGTGCACTCGCTCCCATCCATCCGCCTCAGGTTGTACGAGCTTTTCGTGGCCTCCCATGTACCCATAGCGATCATCTACCTAGGCATGCTCTTCTGGCACTGCCACAACTACCTCACCTCATGGCATTATCTCTTTTCCACAGCGGCGATCTGGTTCTTCTCGTACATCTTCCGCCTCTTCTATCTCAACTGGACCAGTCCATGGAGGATGTCCTGGCTGATCGGCAACGAGGCTGCCGTAACGATCATGCACGAGAACGCCGTCAAAGTTACGATACCCACACAGACCAGATGGAGACCTGGCCAGTACATCTACCTGCGGATGCCGGGCATCTCCGTCTTTGAAAACCATCCTTTCACTATCGCGTCGCTGTGCAGCGACGACTTCCCCTCGGACTACGGCGAGGACTATCGGGACATGGTTCTGGTCTTCCGCCCGTTCCAGGGGTTCACCCGAAAGGTGCTGAACAGCGCCTTAGAGCATGGACCGTGGCATACCTACCGCGCCTTCATTGATGGCCCATACGGCGGCATGAACAGATGCATAGAGGCATTCGACCATGTCGTCCTCATCGCCGGCGGCAGCGGCATCACCGCCATCGTCAGCCAGCTCCTGCACCTCATCAAGCGTATGCGAGACGGCAAGGCCACCGCCCGGAGCGTGCAAGTGGTTTGGGCGCTGAAGAGACCAGAGGTCATGGAGTGGTTCAAAGAAGAGCTACGGATATGCCGAGAGTACGCGCCACCCGAGACGGTGCAGTGTCAGTTCTACATCACGACCGCGAAGCGGCAGACGCACAACGGCCCGCTCGTGTCAGCGCAGACGCCAACGCGGCCGGTAAGTCTGCACTTCCACGACAAGGTCAACGACGCCTTCCGCACCATCGCCGACAAGCGCCTCTCCGGCGGCCTGTCCAGCAAGCGTAATAGCGCTTTCATCCACGCCGAAGCGGCCGGCGATCCGGAGCGCGAGAAGGAGCTTCGCAGGGAGAACGAGGATGCCATTACCGCGCTGCCGCAGGCCCACCTAGTCCCCTCTCGCAGCGCCTCAACAAGACACATACAGCTGGCGCCGGCGCCGGAGTCGAGGCAGCCGGAGCTGAAACAGCCACAACCCGTGCGCTCGATCCTCGAGAAGCGCAAGTCCCCCCGCAACCTCGCCATCGACATCGCCTCGGCCGTCTCGGCCGGCAACAGCGCGCTCGACCCCTCCCTGTCAGCTCCAGGAAACGATCCGGCCTCCACTTCATCCCAATACTTCGACCAGCCGCACCACCCCCAGCAGCAATCCCAAGGTTTCGACTTCGGCTTTCCCCAAACTCCCACCGACTTCCAGAAAAACCTCATGCGCTTCGCCTTCCTGCCTGCAGCCGTTAAGAAGACGCACGACGGGTGGAGCACCGAGTACGGCCGCCCGGATCTGCCGTTTATGCTACGGCAGATGAGCCGCGGCTGGACGGGGAGAAGGGCGTGCGTGTTTGTGTGTGGGCCGCCTGGCATGAGGGTTGATGTTAGCAGGACTGTTGCGGAGATGCAGAGGAAGGTTTGGGGCGAAGGCGGGCTGGAGGAGGTGTTCTTGCACGCGGAGAACTATGCGATTTGAGCGTGCTAAGCCTTCATAGGCCCCCCAATCTCCCTGCCAGTAATGGCTTCGGACGTGTTTGATTGGTTTCACTCAGCGCTGTCCTTGTTTGTTGTTCTGCTTTCCTTGCCTTCGTTTCCAGCGGCAGGTCCCTATACTCTTTGTTGTACATGAGCGCGATGATACCTAGTCTGGGCCGGCGTTCACGGTTGACGGACTGACGGATGTCTTCTTGTACATGTCTGGGGCCTGATCTCGGAGTACGTATGATTTGTACGTTTCACGTCCTCATAGACGAACAGGAAATGCAGCAACTCGTGTCATAGCAACCTGTAGTGACTTTGGGTATCACGCTTCTACCTTGTGTTGGCATCGCCAAATCTCTAAAGACCTATTCCATCATCGAAAGGAGGACCATCACTCCAACCACCAACGCCAACCAACACCCCATATGCCATTCCCCCATCTCTCCTCACTCCCCCCTCCCCTCCCCCCGCACCTCCACCATCTCCCTCACCATCCCCAAGAACCGCTCCCGATACTCCCCTGGCGTAGTCGTAATGCTCATATCATCATGTCTCGCAAAGAAGTTGAAACTCCTAATCAGCGCCGTCATAGCCTTGGCCTGGAGCGTATGTTTCGCCCAGAAGAAATCCAGCAGCACCATCCTGTACACCCACTTCCCATCCGTGCTCTCCACGCCCTCGCGGAACGGGTGCCGTGGGTCCGGGGCAGCGACATCACGGGGTGGCGGGGCCGGGTACCGGATCAGGAAGAGGGAGTAGTCTATGGCGTTGTTTTGCGCTAGGAGTTTCGTATCGGCGTCCAGGATGGAGAGGAGTTCGTCTCGCTGCTCGGCGGTGATGCGGATCTTATCCTCGAACTTATCAACGAGCCGCTCCTTGACGCTCTCGCTCGCGAGCCGGCCGCCCGCGACGTCCCGCTCCGGGTAGAAGTAGCTCGTGGGTTTCAGGTCGTAGGTTTCCCATTTGTCGCCTTTCGGGTCGGCTTCTTTGCCGTACAGGATGTTCTCCATGACGATGTGGTGGCTGGGCGCGGTGCGCAGGGCGCGGCCGAGGGACCAGAAGGGGGAGTAGAGGAGGTCGGTTATGCGGACGAGGAGGGAGGAGGGGTGCGTGCTGATGTGGCTGTAATAGGCCGGGAAGAGGGTCTCGCGGAAGAAGTGGTGCTCGGAGTGGCGCGGGAGGGATTTGATTAGGTATTTGGAGTTAGGAGTCGTGAAGAAGGTCTGGAGTATGTGTCAGCTGGGCTGTACGAGTATAATGGGCTCGAGGGGAGAGGAAACGTACGGAGCCTGAGTAGCCTAGGTCGCCGACACTTTTCAGACTTCCGCCTTTCTCTGCTTCCCGGAAGCTCTCCCGGTACTCGTCCTCGTCGAGCTGCCACACATCCTCTCTGAGCTTGTTGAACAAGTCCTCCTTGTACCTCGCAAGCGTGAGCTGGAACACCGAGAAGAGAGCTAAGATGCGCGCGAGTAGGCCTGTTTTGGGAGCTCTGCTGCGGAAAATTGCGCGCAGAACAGACTTCGATATGCGTTTATCGCGAAAGCCCATCTTGATGCGATTGCTCCCGGGTCGATATAAAGGTTGAGGTAGTGGGTCTCTCTCGCTGGTTCTCGCGAGCTTTTGGTGTTTTGCTGGTCGCGTTGGAAGCTTTGCTTTATTTACGTCACAATGCGGTTGTTCCTGCGTCCGCGCAGCCATGGCAAGCCACAAAAAACGGCCGTGAACGAGAGTTAGCCAAGCGCAAAGACGAATAGCTGTTAAGGACTCCAGTGCGCATCTCAATTTGGGGACTCGGTAATTACATCTATTGTGTATTAAACAGTACAATCTAACGGCCGAAGTGCGATCATGCAGTAGCGAATCTAAGCCAGGTCCTGCACCAGTACAACGATGCTCTGATCTTTCTAGTACAGAAATTAAACCCTCATACTCTTGTGTATTAACATGATTTCCACTAAAATGGTCAGAGAGCCCTACAATGGCCCGGCTTGACATTCAGTCAGATGCGATGATGTGCCGAATGGCAGACTGGAGTGCCCCGTCAAGCTGCGATCCAGGACCAACCGCCTTCATTGGTCCTCACGATGCGAATCTTCTTTGCCGTGGTGGGCGCATCTTCATGGAAGAGTTGCTTGACATTCGTGACTGGGTGATTTTGGTGGGGTGCTCCGAATGCTCGAGCTGTGAGGGCCAGTATACTAAGGCGCGCCTGAACGTCCGCGACACCCGCCCTGGTACAGGAGAGGATGATTGCAACGATGCCCAGCACCAAGGCCAACACAGCGAGAGCGATGTTTGCGAAGCATAGATGGCAGAATGCTGCCTTGGGCATGATAGTAACGAGCTTGCTGACGAGGTTGCCTTCTATCGCGACAGGGGCCATGATGCCGGCCGTTGAGGCCATGGCTGTCTGACTGAAGATGAGAGCAGAGGCGTTTCCGAGGTGGTCAACAGACTTGGTTGACGCGGCAATGGCGGAAATTCCCTCTTCAAGGAGGTCATTCCCGAAGCCTGCATGTCCCTCAATCATCTCCGGAAACATGGCGGAGAGGATCAAGTTCGTGACTGTGCTGTTGGTAAGCCTCGAATCCTGAAGCATCGCTTGACCGCCGACGTAGGAGTAGTTGATCGCGTGCACTTGCGAGGAGCAGCGAAAGATGGTGAGGATGCCGCTACTCCGGCCAGTAAGAACAGCGTTGCTGGTATTGGCGTACGCAGCGAAGGCGTTGTCTGCTCCTTTCAAGTATAAAGCTACCGTCCAATCCACGTCCTCGGAGTTGCTGGTCGACGAGTTCCAATAATGTAATGTAACAGCCTTAGTCACCGTACCGGAGAAAGCCGGCATTGGGCAGTGATAAGTTAGTTCGTCTGGGTCCAATCGACAATCCTGGCCGATTGGATCACAGGAAGAGCTGACGGCATAGCTCGATGCCGAGAATGGAGTGGTGAACGAAGCTTCGCTGTCTGCAAGTAAGGCCAACGGAGTGCCGGTGAGTAAGACTACTCGATTGCTTGACGAGCGATTTCGAGCCGTGAGATAGGCCTCGTCACCGCCCGACAGAAGATCAGATCGGCCACGACAACCAGCACCATCAAGGCTGAAATTTACAGGCGCCTGATCCGGAGACGCGGAAAGATCAAGAAGACAGTCCGGAGCTACTGTGCGTCCCCAGATATGGGCGGAGTCATCACGAGGTAGGATCTGTTGAATTTGCACCATTCTCGTGGATGCGTGGAGCCAGATGCTCGAAGCAATGACAAGGATACTGCCGGCTATTAGTGTTGTTCCAACCTAGAGGAGTGATGGTACATACGAGAGGAGTAGGGCGACACATAACAACCACACCGCACCCACTAGCTGACGCATGAAGAGTGTCCGTCTGCGCGGTCGGTGTGAGTACACAAAAGTACTCCACAATGATCCCAAGCCTCTGTGCAAGTGCCCAAGCAAAAGGCCGAACTCGTACGGGGTTGGCAGCTTGCTGTTGCCGAGCTGGTCGGACTCGTTCAGAAGCAGCCGGGCTTGAATGTAGGAAGCCAAAGAAGTGAGAGGTCGTAGGACTAGCAAGGCAAAGAGGCTGGATAGCATCGGTAGGAGTAGTAGGACCGAGCTTTGCCTGTCGACAACGAATGAACCATCCCTGTTGGTATAGCCAGAAAATTTCTCCACTCGCCGGCTTAAGACAAGCCAGCTGAAAACGCCTACCACGGCTGCGAAAGGAAGAGTAATTCCAATTGTCCGGAGGCAGATGCGAACCCACTGAACAGATATGCCCTTATGAGAACGAGGGCTCCCAGGTGGCGTGGGAGAGGCCGACCGTCCCTGATCGTTGACATCCGTCTTGGAGGCGAAAGACTTGTCTCGAGGCAGGGTAGTCGTGGTGTCGTTCGCTTGGTCGTGAGAGTATACTGAGGAGATCTCGTCAGTTGGTGGCATGCTGGCACGAGGTTACAAGTCGGCTCAGAGCGGTGCGAAAATGAGGGTCGGTGGGAAGTGGGCTTCGGAGTCGACGAGACGAAGGAAGAGTGGACGTGGGAAACTTTCCGGAATGAGATAGACCGACACAGGAAATATTTGTGAAGCACTGGAAGCGAGGGAGAATATCGGCAATCCATTGCACCGGAATCGCCATGGATCCCGGTGAAGGCTCACTGAAGATAGACTCATTGTATCTTCACTGATAGCCGATGACAGATGCCATTGTGGGCTGTAGACCTTCCCGATCTATCCTCAAGCATACAGCGCTATTCTACTTCGAAAAGTTCCTCATATTGCTCACAGCCGCTTCGCAGCAAAGTCTCTCCACACTGACTTTGGTTCTTCAAAACTATATTGGAGCTCTCCTAGTCCGCAAGGTAGTATTGCGGTAGACGTGAGACCGCTTAGAATTTAACGGTCCACTGAGTTAATGGACCAGTGCTTCCTAGCCTATCTGAACATGTTCTGAGAACGATGAGCCTGAGTATCCGGTACGAGCCGATCCCAGACCACCAACATGTCAGATTCCTGGAACGCCCGCAGGCCTGAAGAACCCCTTTCGCGATTCGGGCCGCATCCGCGCAAGGGGAGACGGAGTACGGCATTAAGGACACTCAATCTGTCAAACGTCAAGCTATCCTAGGAAGGCATGTTGTGCCAGAGCAGTGTGGTTGCGCGCTGGTGGATGATGCCAATCAATCTGCCTAAGGAGCGCTTTGCAGTGGTGATAATGGAACAGTTGGAGTGGATGGGAGGTCAAAAGGTTCCTAGTACGATCACGTGACTCAATACTTATCGTCCAGCACCACCGACCGAAACCTTCTGCAGCTCTTACCACCGTAAAATTCGGCGCTCCTCGGAGCCAACCGCCCGTAGAACAGACAGCCTTCATGAGATGCCTGCATGGGTTTCTTGGTACCACAACGAGCACACGAGGAGTGGCTGCCGAGCGGGGCTGTCAGTACCTAGTTTCAATAAGGGGGACTGTTCATTGCGCTCCTTATCATCAAACGCTCACTACCTGAAATGTTATTCGTGAAGCGGGCAGAAGTCCCTTTATATAGAGATGCTTTCTTGTGAGCTCTTTATCTCGTCGTTTAGTATCCCAGAGGCTGAAGCCTAAACCTGGTTTCCCTAAGAAACTCAAATTCACCCTTGGACCGAGCAACAGGTTAAAGCTTTTTAAGTCTCCATCTCACCGCTTTCCATACATCGAACAGCTGGATGCCGCAGCGCCCATGTCCATGCCCTGTCTCTCCGTTCAGCCTTTATTAAGGGCTCGCTTAAACACTACTCGTATCTGCATGCCAGCGGATCTCTACCAACTTCCCGCTTTCTCGATTTGATAGGTCTTAAGTGGGTGCCTTGTCGCAGGGCTGTGTCGCTTGGCTTATACGATAAACATTTTGAAACCCTGGATAGGCTGTTGCCAGGACGCCCCTTGGTCTCCCTGGCTACCTGCAGCTTTATGGCGTTGCGGCTGAGGTCTTGGCCCGGCCAGGAGAGCAACACCGCGATCTTTGGAGTGTTATCTTACGGCTTGCCCGCACGCCTATAGGTGTCAACTGCATGTCCATGGTTGATTCAGTGAGCATAAGGCTGGAGGGTGTCCCCTTGGTGCCGGCCTCCGCTCTTCTCCTCCCCGAGCGGTGGTTTTTGTCAATATCTAGGCCGCTCGATTTCATCTCTGTGTTCTTTCGCTTGGGAACATCAAGCAGCTCGTTGCTCCAGTTGTTGTCTCTCTTAATACGTGAGTGCAGGCAGCCCTTGTCGATGATCGATTGTCCTACCTCTGCTTGGTCTTGACCCCCGTTTCGTTCCAGAGCCCCGTTGCTGCCTCACTAGGTTCAAGACGGACTTGCTGCTAGAAGCTCTTCCGTGTTCGGTACAAGCATAGTTGTCGAGCCACACGGCCCGTTTGGTGCGTGGCAATGTTTAGCTCAACTTCCGGATCACCGATCATCTGTATCCTCTCCTTTCTCACCCCACTGATCTACGCCGCTACAACCGTCGGACCAACTGCTCGCGTCTCTATCTGAGATGAACCAACCTATATCGCCGCGCGTTCTTGTGCAGCCTGCTGTATTTGGTACAACGGCGTCTTCCACCCCAGCAACGCAGGATATTATGACCTCGCCAGTAAGCTCCACCCTAGCACTCACTTCGCTGCTCCGTGCCTTTCTTCTGCCCCTGAAGTCTTACCAAGAAACACTTTGACTTACTAGCCGATTCCTTCCATTCGTACCACGGCCACTGACATCCCCACCCAGTCCATCTCCAATGCGGCGCCAGCACCAACAACGCCTGCTACTGCAAAGCCGATTACGCCTCCTCAGTCACAGCCTACCTCCAAAGCTGCGTCAGTTCTCGGTGCGCCAACGTCGACAACCGCGGCGTCGACGCCACGAGCATGGTCGACCTGTACAACGGCTACTGCGCTACTGCCAACGTAGCTGTCGCTGGTGAGACCACCGCCGAGCTCGCGACTTCTACGTCGACGCCGACCGTTGCTGCAACGACAGGCCCGGTAGCGGTGACGACGGGCGCGTCCAGCACCTCTCGAGCAGTGACACCGGCTCAGGTGACGGCCTCAGGCCTTATCACCGCCACGGCCCCTGCGGCGACACCAGAAGGCGACGACGAGGGGCTGAGCAAGTCGGACATCCTAGCCATGGCTGTGGCCCTAGGGATCGGGATACCGAGCCTGGTCATCGGCGTGGCGACGTTGTGCCTGATGAGGAGGAAGAGGAGGCAGCACGAGGCTGGCGCGATGGCGGCTGCGCATGGGGCCAGCGCGGGCGGTCACTTGCTTGGAACGCAGCAGGGCGATCAGATGACGGGGAGTCGGTATGAGATGATGCAGGCAGAGGGCCTGAACGCGCCGAGGGTAGTGCAGGGGAGATATCAGTATTGAGTGTGAAGCCTGGTTGTGAGGTTCTGGGGCGGTCGGAACGCTCGGTGGACCATTGCGTACAGGTCTTTCCTCATCGCTTTAACTTTCCTAGCACGTCCAGCTGACAGTTGAACGTTGAGCAGTTAACTGAATGAATAAATGGCGCTTAAACGAACGTAATATGGTAAGAGTTCTTTAACAATAGACTTCGCGGGCAGGGGACCACGCGTTTAAGTAGAGATAAGTGGAGAGTAAACTGCATTCACCCCAAATGATGACCTCCAATATTGTCCTAGTCATTTATGGTTCTTGCCTGTTGCTGCCCCTCCCGGTGTCTCCCCATGCTTCCGCATCAGAAGAGAGCATGGGCAAGGAGGCTACAAATGGGAGGGCTCGGGACAAGCGGAGGGCAGAAGAGTAAGAGTAGAATTATCTCGAGGATGGATCAGTTTAAGAACGGGTTCTTTCTATTACTAACTGAACGCATACTGGAGGATAGACTTGTGCTCAATATGATACGGATACGAATCATCTCGTCTGATGCAAATGCAGGTACAAAGGCTCCACTTGAGCCTCAAGAGTCAGTCCTGCCGCTACACCATGAGGTTTGATTATCCGAGCAAGTTCGAACAATGTAGTGTTTCTTTATTCAAAAACTACTGTAACCGAGCGTGCAATAGTCGTAAATGTCGCCAAAGCTTAAGCAGCTGTAGAACTGACGTTGTACTCCAAAACCCTTGTCGGTCATCTGATAGACACACGTTAGAGATGGTCAGAAGCCTAGTGTCCCGCTCCACTATTAGCATACTCTTGATCCCGCAGCCTCTTCTTCTTCAGCATGGCGGCGCACGTCAGCACCACCACCAGCTCGTCCACCTCCCTCGAATCCAGGATCAAGGTTCCGCCCGTTGTGAACCCGAAGCTCTGCGCATATCTCGCGACCTCGACCTTTTTCTGGCCAATGATCTTGAGCAGCGTGAAGGCAGAAGAAGTGAGCTTCGACTCCATCTCCCACGTATACGTCACGCTGTCCTTAACAAAGTGCTCCGACCGATGCCAGAAACCCACAGGCTTCATCTCGATGGTATGGGAGCAGTGCGGAGAGTTGCGAGGGAAGGTCAGCGTGGTGGTCCCAGGAGACCAGTGCGGCGCTTTCCATGCTGCCAATTCGGCCCCGCTGGCTGAGGTGACTATCATGCGCGAGGCCACCCAGTTCTGGCGTGTGATGGTGTAAGTGGGCTCTGGAGGGGAGTTTTTGGCGAGCTCTTTGACTGCCTCTTTATAGGCGTCGGTGAAGCCATTGTAAGGGATCTGCCGGCAGGTTAGCATCGTGCGAGAGGAGTTCGATTACTGATCCAAAGTTCGCCATGGTCCACGTATATAAGGCCAAGTCGAAGAAGGCAAAGAGCCCGAGAGGCACACTTACACGCTCCTTGATCTGAGGGGTCAAGTCAAGGACCTGGATGACCTTGGTGAAGCCAGTGTGAGGCACGATATAGAAAGTCTGATTAGGTTGCAGCGGAGCTTTCTCATCAGTCGGCAGAACGGCTGGTCTGGCACCGTCCTTCATCTCAACTGCATTGAGATTCTGATTGTGGTTCCCTTGAAGAGAGACATCACCCATGGCTTGGACGTAGGAGAGAGACGCGGAGGACTATTTGAAATGGAACATTCTGCGCATGAGACCTTATGAACGCTGTTTACCAGTAAGCACAGCTATCCTTGGCCAGACATTCAGACGTCATATGCATACGAGAAATCAGAAAATAGCTGTCAACTCCTCTCGAGCGTTCCAGCACACCAATCACGTCTTACAGCTTCAAGACTGCAAGCACAGCATGCGAGTCTGCCTTGCTCGTATCTCGTATCTCGTATTCGACTGCACAGCCAGCCGATGCCAAGCCAAGCGGAGCGGAGGTGAGCAGCCTTTCATGGAAGGTTGCCCAGGTGGAGCACTTTGCAATCGTTCAAGCTTCAAGGATTGCTGGAGCGAGAGCCTCCGTCAAAGCTGACAGCCATGGCAAGAGATAGTCCATTTGAACGTGGAAAGGAAGGAGCCCTAGGGACGAGGGCGGCCGAATTCTCGGCCTCACGCCGGTTGGAGTGACGTCGGACCTTCTCGGAAATGTTTAGAGGCAGCACGAATACCCATACCCAGCAATTGGGAGACACAACGCGACTGCCGGGTGTATGATGGAAGAACGGCCTTAAACCCTTTATCATGGCCTCGTCACTTGTTCCGTAAACCCTCAGTCAATTCCTATCCTCTGGTCAACTTCCCAAACTCCTTCTACCTCAATCCGCGTCTCTTGATTTATTCTTCCACAATCACCGAAACCAAGAAAGCCGGCAGCAGTCATGTCGAACACGATGCTCAAGCAGACGACTCAGGCCGTCGTCCTAAGCGTAACCTCAAACATACTTGCACAAGCTCTTACGGCATACCGAGAAGACGTACGCCCCCCTTCCCGCAGTAACTGTCAGATCTTCTGAACCTCCCTAGCTACCAACTTGATCACAACAGCTAACACGTCTTCTCCAACAGAAATCCTTCGCCCTTGACCTCCCGCCCATCATCCGCTTCACCCTCTTCACAGCCCTCAACACCCCTCCAAACATCCTCTGGCAACAATACCTCGAGGAGCGATTCCCAAGCCACGCCTCCCCCTCCACCACCACAGCCATCGAGCCGCTCTCCGCCGACGAAAAAGACGCACCCAATGGCATGCTTCAGAACGGTGACACGAAGCCCACCACCACCTCTCCCGCCCACTCCAAAACCTCCAGCATCAACATCCCCAACATCCTCACAAAATTCGCGCTCGACCAGACCCTCGGGGCGCTGGTCAACACGGTCCTCTTTGTGGTCGGGATCCGCAGCCTGAGCGGCGCGAGCACGGTCGAGATCCTCACGGCCGTCAAGACGGAGACGTATCCGCTCATGTCGGCGGGCTGGAAGCTGTGGCCGCTGGTGTCGCTGCTCAGCTTCTCGGTCGTGCCGGTCGATAAGAGGGTCCTGTTTGGGAGCCTCGTGGGGCTGTTTTGGGGGATTTATGTTAGTATTTTGATGACGTGATAACCGGTAGGCCCGGAGGGAACAGGTGTGGAGAGCGTGGTGGGCTAGATTGGCGTTCAACATCGAGGGGCTCATTGAGGTTATGTTCATGGTTGCCTGATGGCTTATGCGGTACTTGGGCTGGCGTTGAGCTAATGTGGCAGATGGAACGCCGCTTTGCATTGCTGGCGTTGCTGTCGTTGCTAACGAGTAACGCCTTGGACGACCGATTGAAATATTTTCCAGCGTCGGAAGTTAATAGCGGTCAAGCAAATTGTCTAGTGGCTCGCTGCATCAGCGCAGCCTGCTTAGACGAGCTGCGGGTATGCCTCTCTTAGGCGGCCACTGTATCTAGAATCGAGTGTTCATACACTGCCTGAAGATTCTCCCTAGCCACTGGCAGGCCAGCGGCAACGCACATCCCATTATGTTGCACTGGATGGGTCCTGCACCTACAAGCGGTGTACAGAGTCCAGTCCACCTGCTTTAAGATGGTCCCGGTTGGGCTGTGGTTGACGTTGAACATGTAAGGGATCATGCAAGCTGCGCTTCTTGCAGACCGGATCTTGTCATCTTCACGATAGCTGAAGTCTAGAGCTGACCTTTTGGAGATGCCAGCCAGCCGTGAGGGCTCCGCCTCCATGAAAAAGCCAATTAGGGGCGCGGACCGCATTTTGCAGTGCTTTAATAGTGTACCAGGTGTACCCGTCAGCTTCGCGCTCAGCTGGAGTGGTGCAGTCTCGATGTAGGGATCAGTCGACTCAGCAGCGCCATCTCTCCTCGCATGGCTTTATGGGTTATGGCCTAATGGTTTTTTGAGGTGATCCGAGATTCCGCTTTATATAAATACGTCTCATGCTCATTACCGAGTAGCAAACTCTTACACCGGTTCAGTTTAGAGAGGGAACATCACAGCCCTTTCGCTTTTGCCAAAGTTCCTACTTAATCCTACTCGTTAAAGATTCCAGGTTGTTCACTTCTATCATGCCTGCAAAGACAACTCGAGCACTGAATCACGGGCCATACCCCCAACATCCCCGAGCACATCGCATTGGGGCTGGCTTCCGCGAGATGCAACAGTCATCCGCGACGGTGTCAACGATCTCGTCCGCCGTGCTAGTGGGAATAAGCTTCCAGTAGCCCCACCCATCAAGGCACTGCAAGAGCATATCTACGGCACTCCTATTGTCTACATGCTCTTCAACAAGACGCTGACCGAGGTCCCGGACAAGCTACCGTATAACAAGGATTCATCTCTCCAGCCCGAGGCTCGGGATATCCTCACGCTCCTACAGGTGCTCAACGTGCAGATCCAGTCGCCGATCGGTTACAACGACCCACCCCAGATTGGAAGTCCGATCAACGCCATTCTCGATTGGCCCGTGGGCACAAGGGCCGGGTTCGCTGCCTTCCTCCGAGACGACGTCAACAAGCTTTTCCAGGACTCTCTACGGTACTGGGGTGCGTACCTGAAGTCGTTCCGCTTCCATTGAAACCGTTACTACTGCCGACGGCGGCTGGATATCAGCCGCGGCGCACAACGACCCGCACAGCCCCGGCTTGGAGAACTTTACCGAAAAATGCATCTGCGACCCAAACAACCTTCATTACGGCTACAAATCCTGGGACGACTTCTTCACACGCCACTTTCGACCTGGGATTCGTCCTCTCGCGGTCCCTACGGACGACAGTGTGATTGTCAGCGCGGCGGAGGCAACACCATTCGCAATTCAGAGGAACTTCCAGCTGTACGACACCTTCTGGACCAAGGGGCAAAGGTACAGTCTTCGCCCACCTGCTCGACGATGCGAGGCTAGCATCCAAGTTCGTCGGCGGTGCCGTCTACCAGGCGTTCCTCAGCCCGGACAGCTACCACAACTGGCACGCGCCCTGTTGCCGGCAGCTATCTCGGACGCCCCAAGATAATCGGGGGGACATACTGCCCCGAGCCGCTCGTGACAGGATTTGACCCCCGACTCTCCAGATCCCGCCGACCCCGATCCCGGCGCTGATGCGGATACATCTCGGCCGTTGCTGCCCGCGGGGTGGCGGTGATTGAGGCCGACAGCCCTGTCACTGGCCTCATGGCCGTGGTGATGATCGGCATGGCTGAAGTGTCCGTGGTGGATTTTGACACTCTTCCGAGATTTGAGAAGGGACAGGAGACTGGCCGGTTCCACTTTGGCGGCTCGATGCATTGCTTGATCTTCGGGCCTAATGTCGACGTACGGTTTGAGCCTAATGCTCAGCCTAGGAACGAGGATCCTGTCCCAGTGCTAGGCAAGCTCGCGACTGCTGTTGTCTGAGGAGTGGGTGTGGTTGTTATGGACTTCGAGGCTTGACGATGTGTAAGGGCGATAAAAACTTGGATCATGACTTTGAAGAGAAATGTGGAAGTTTTCTTGGAAGCTAGCATAGTGATCCAAAATGTCCTCGTTAAACCTGTCAATTTCCTGGGTTGAAGGCGTGAGTCTGCGGGAGTTGCAAATGGTTTGAGATCGATGACAATGCATCTACGGTGCGATATTCGGTCTGTAATAGAGCTTCCAGACCATGGGGCCCGGGATGGATGGTTGATCAGCAGTGTAGAATGGCGACATTGCCTACCTTATTCAAATGACAAGATATCCCAATGAACGCGGCTAACCTTCATGGGCTGGGTTCTGGCATGGGACGCTGTACGATATAAATTACTCTCTACAGGCTCTAGGGGACGCTGAAAACAAGTGACACGCTCTTCACACGGAGACTTTGAGGAACATAGATCATCGCCCGTCCGCTCTGCCGGTAGGGATGCTTGCATTGCTGCCTGCTTCCCGAGCATCCGGTGCTGTTCCGCGACAAACGGCTGTGCTCAATCGCGGAACTTCCGGTTCTGGTTCTCACCGAACAGCGTCGCCCTTATTGACGGCAGTGCATCCGTCTCCAGCAGCTTTAGTCGCTCCTCAAGCGTGTTGTTGATGTCGATCCTGCCGTTGCCTCCGACAATCGAGACGCCACCAGCCCTGCAGCACAGCATCAGCATGAACATCTTGTTTCACGTCCCACCAAACCTTCACCCAGACCAGAGAGAGAGGGGACCCACGATTCATCCGGCTGCGGGTTCTTCTCGTCGATCGTAATCTGCACATCCTTCCCCGTCTTCTCCTTGCACTCGCTCTTCGCATCCTCTATCGCCTTCCCCAAGATCTCCTTATCCTTCTCCCGTCCCCTAACCGCCACCTTGCCCTCACTTAACGCATACAGCCCCTCCAGTATCAACCCCTTCAAGATCCGCTGATATTGCTCCCCCTCCGTAAACTCTCCCAGCCTTCCCCGCGTCTTCTCAAACAGCTCATTCAGCAGCTCCTGCCGCGCGCTCAGCACCCTTAGCCGGGTCTTGTTGGCGACGGTGCTCCGGGTGATCTGCTGCGACATGGAGGCCTGCTTGAAGCGCTTCTCGTAGGAGGAGTCGATGGAGGAGGTTTCTTGGCGCACGAGCTTGGACTTCTCGATGGCGAACTCCTCGTCGGCTTTTAGTTGGATCTCGCGTGCTTTCTCGAGCGCTTCTTGCCGGATGAAGGCGGTCATCTTCTTGAGCTCCGAAGCCACCTGAGGTGCGGGAGTGCATGGTTAGCTGGGTCTTCTGGGGCTGCTTGTGTTGAAGGTTAAGGGAGAGGATGGGGAGGAAGGGGGGGTTGCTGCTCGAGGGAGGGCATATGTAGCAATCGCGGCTCTGGTGGGCTTGGTGGAATGCCTCGATAGTGGAGACGATGGGAGACTGACCTGGTCGTCCGACATGGGTGCTGCCATGTTTGCGGTGGGTAGGAAAGATCGATCGCTCCGTGCTGCAGCTGGGTGGTGGTGATAGTGTGCTTGCTGGTGAGCTATGGTCTGGGAGCTGGGCCGGCGTTGACGTTGCTTGCGCGATGGAGCTGCGGCGGCCTGAGGCTGACGGAGCTTGGCGGCGGGCGGTGATGATGCGGGAAAAGCAATCGAGCATCCGTGGACTTGACAGCAGTAGTCGAGCAAGCTGGAGTCGATGCACTTCGATGCCCATACAGCTCTGTCCTCTATACTAGACCGGCTCTGTAGAACACAACGAGAGCTTTCTTTGAAGTCCACGCGACTCCATCACGGTGACCATCTTCGGCTTCAGCTTCCAGGTTCCACCTGCATGCATCACGAGTCCCTGTAGCGCCGACAGCTGTAGACCTACTCCGACGCCAGCACCTTTCGGACTTGCGAAACACCTACACGCAACAACACCATCTTAAACGACACTGTTAGACACGATGCAGGTCCCTGTCAGATAGCGCCGGCCCTGGACCCAATCGTGCACCCTTTGTCGCCCTCGGCGCATCCATCATGGGCGAACTGTCCGCCGGAGCAAGCGTAGCGGTATGGACCCAGCTGAGCTTCCTATCACTGATTGGCATGGGAAACGCAAGAAGATACAAGACCCTGACGGATCACGTATACACAGGTCGGCGTCGTTGTGGGTGTACTATCCACCAGCATTCAGAGCGTCGGCTTGACCCTCCAGCGGAAATCCCACCTTCTGGAAGATGAGAAAGAGGAACACCACACTCGGCGCCCGCCGTATCGACGGCGGAGGTGGCAGGTTAGAGGCCCGTTGGAATGAAGAGTATCAGCACAAGGGGTTAACGGCTACATAGCTGGGCATGCTCATGTTCATCGTTGCGAACCTTGTCGGCAGCACTATTCAGATCACCACCCTTCCCTTGCCGGTCCTGTCGACATTACAAGCGGTACGCACGCTCAGGCAGCTTCCATGGGCATCCGTATGCTGACCATCCGCAGTCCGGTCTCGTCTTCAACTCCATCTGCGCAACCCTCATCCTCAGCGAGCCCTTCACCCGCTACTCCCTCGCCGGTACCCTCCTCGTCACAACCGGCGCAATCCTCATAGGAACCTTCGGCGCGCTCACCGAGCCCTCCCACAATCTCGACCAGCTCCTCTCACTCCTCAGCCGGCAGCAGTTCCTCCTCTGGCTCGGCAGCACCTTTTTCCTCGTCGCCGTCATAATCCTCGGCACCTGGGTCCTGAGACGCCTCTACCGCGGCCACATAACCCCGCGTGTCAAGCTGGTACTAGGCATGTGCTTCGGCTTCATCAGCGGCGTGCTCTCCGCCCACAGCCTTCTCGTCGCCAAGTCCGCCGTTGAGCTGCTGGTCCGCACGATCGTAGATCGCCATAACCAGTTCAATCGCTGGCAGTCGTGGATGATACTGCTCGGACTCGTTGCCCTGGCCCTCTCCCAGCTGTACTACCTCCACCGCGGCCTCAAGCTCTGCTCGACCAGCGTGCTGTATCCCTTTGTCTTCTGCATCTACAACATCATCGCCATTCTGGATGGGCTCATCTACTTCCGGCAGACGTCGCGCCTGCCGGTCTTACATGCAGGTCTTATTGCCGTTGGGACAGTCATCTTGCTCAGCGGCGTCATGGCACTTAGCTGGCGCTTAGAACACGAGCACGGCCACGACCACGACACAGGCAGTCCCGTCTCGCGGCGCAGCAGGCGGAAAACGATCGACCACGCTGCTATCGCGCCGCAGTCTGTGCTGACGCCCGGCATGGGCCTCGTCGAGTCTGCCAGTTCCGACACCGAGGACGCGGGGGATGAGCCGCTCTTATCAGCAAGTCCTCGCGACAGTCTCGACGACGAAGAAGCCGGCGGCAGGGCACGCAAACGAAAACGCACCATCGACGGCGACGGCGCAGACAACGACGAGGACGGCCCGAGCGAGCAGACACCGCTCCTCAACCGCAGCGCCACCACCGCGTCTGCCTCTTCGAGAAGCAGCCATCGGCTCCCACCACGGCATCCCACAGCCCTCGACGCCGCGATCGCGGAAGAGCGAAGCGAGATCTGGGACGAGCTGAACGACCTCTCCGACACCAGGCGCGTCTCCCTCGCTCTCCCGGCCCGCCCAGCCTCGTCCTCCTCGCTGGCCGCAGGACGACGGCGCAGCAGCGCGCAGGCGCGGGCACGGGGAAGGGCAAACACGCTCAACATCCCCAGCGCCCGAAACGCGCCCGGCGTGAGTTGGTGGGAGCGTCCGCGACGGACGCAGGCGCGGCCACGACCGCGCTCGTCGAGCTCGGCGAGGGGGAGTAGGGATGATGGCGGGCCCCTCGACGAAGAGGACGACGAGTTTGCGGGACTGTTGAGTCCGAGCCCGACGGAGAGGCCGGGGCGGTGGGGACGGAGGAGGAGCATGGGACAGGAGCCGCTTGGGGGGTGGTTTAAGATGGGGTGGTGGAAACGGAGAAGGAGAGAGGGGGACGCAGATGGGGAAGGGGATGGGAGGGATGAGGGCGGGGCGGCTGGGGAGGGGAACGGGGAGGGCCGTGTTTGAGTGTTTGGCGTCTGAATTTGGAAGAAGACGGATAGCTGGCAATAGCTGGCTATGGGAGTCAAGAATCCTAAGAGTTAAATCCTAAGAGTTAGATCGTGCATGGGAATTAACCTAGAGGACTCTGCTGTTATGTGATGAGAAAGTCCCCCCCCCCAATCGTTTCATTGTTCGCGACATGCACCACTGCTTGTCCTCCAGTAGCCACGAGCACTCCATCAAGTGTCTGGTCGTTTATGGTCCCGGTGTTGCTCCCGGACGACCGGGGCGCAGCTTCCCCTGCAGCATCAGCGTCATCTTCGCACGGTGCACACCACCGGCCGGGTAAGGGTCCACCCCATCTCTACTCAGTTAAATTGGTGGACGATGCCCATCCAAGCACTTCTCCAGTCTGTTCACAGCCAAAGGCTTTCTCACGAGATGGTTGTTGCCTTCTCCAGCTACTCTCTACCTAGGTAGCTTCCACCGATCTCACACAGCCCTTGGTATGGTGGGGGTGAGGGCAGGATCGATCTCGGAGCAAGCTTCAAAGCTTGGCCTGCACGACTGCGAGACCAATTGCCCGATTGGCACCGAAAAACGCTCTTGCGTTCAATCGAGGCGCCAGGCAAGCCCGCCAGCCGTCATCATGCCGCCGAGCTTGAGATTGCCCCTCTGTTTAGATCTTTCCTAGTGAGTTTTTTCGCTGTGCTGTGCGTGTCAAATGACCTGCCGGTCGCTGTCTTTAAGCTCTGCAATTTCCACTGTCCTTTGACTGAGCCTGTTCCCTTACGTTCCTTTACCGTTTCCGAGTCTCGGTAGAAAGAAGAACAGGTCTACAGAAGTATACCTGTAGTTTTCAGCAGAGCTTTTTCCGAAGCCCCCTCCCCAACACTCCCGCCAAAATGTCGTCCCTCCTCAAAAAATTCTACCACGACAAAGTGATGCAAGTCGTCCTCTTCTCCAGCACAGCAATCGCCCTCTACGGCTACGACCAGGGCATGATGTCCCTCATCAACACCAACACGGACTACCTCTCCACGATGGGCATCCCGGAGTCCTCCCCCCTCGTCGGCTTAATCGTCTCTGTCTACTATCTCGGCTGCGCTGTTGGGGCTGTAATCTTCCAGTGGGCCGGCGACAAGTACGGCCGCAAGCCCGCCATCTTTGTGTGCCTGGCGACGGCCAGCTTGGGGAACCTGATCATGTTTATCGCGGGGCTGGGATACTCCAGCGGGGCGCTGGGCGTCATGTTCGTTGGGAGGATCGTTATGGGGATAGGCGTCGGAGGCGTCGACGCCGTGATTCCGGTCTACAGCTCCGAGCTGAGCGAAGACGAGGCGCGCGGAAAGGCGCTGGCGCAGGAGTTCCAGAGCAACATCTTCGGGCTCAACATGGCGTTTGCGATCAACCTGGGCATCACTGTGGCGCTGGGCAAGGCGAACCAGTGGGCGTGGCGGGTGCCGATTCTCTGCATGCAGGTGTATCCCGTGCTGCTGCTGCTGTTCATACAGAGGCTGCCGGAGAGCCCGCGCTGGTTCGTGTTCAATGAGGATAGGGAGGCTGCGCAGAAGAGTCTGGAGGCTATCTATGGCGAGGATGAGGGGAAGAAGAAGTGCGAGGAGCTGGTCCAGAGCCATGATAAGGAGGCGGATCAGAAGGTGAGCTACAGGGACATGTTCACGCCTAGCCACCAGCAGTTCCACCCTACTATGATCACGATCATGGGACAGGTCAACCAGGCCCTGACGGGCTACGGGGCGGTGTCGGTCTACGGCCCGCAGATCTTCGAGGTAAGCCCCCCCCTTTCCACCCGCACCTAGGAGTCTTCAACACAGCAAGCTGACAAGGTGGCCTGGACACAGCTCCTCGGTTTCCCCGTCCGCACCTCCGAATATCTAACCCAAGGCAACTACGTCTCCTACCTGCTCCTCATGACCTTCGCCTGGATCCTCATCGACGCGGTAGGGCGACGCGCCCTCCTCGTCTGGAACTCACTCATCCTAACCGTCTGCTTCGCCCTACTCGCCCTCCTCGGCGGCCTCGCCTTCAACGCAGACAACCTCGGCATCTCGAACCTCGCGCCCGCCATCCCGGGCATCATCGCGCTCTACCTCGCGACCGGCGCCTTCGGCATCGGCTGGCTGGCGACCGTGTGGCTGATACCGACGGAGATCTTCCCCACCACCGCACGCGCGCAGGGGACCGCCGTCAGCGTCATAATCTGGGGCCTGGCGAACTTCGCGGTAACGCTGCTCACGCCCATCCTGTTCAACAACCTCGAGTACTTCCTCTTCGCGGCGTTCGCGGTCACGAATCTGTTCGCGGGCGCGTGGACGTGGCTCTATCAGCCTGAGACGGGGGGCAGGAGCTTCGAGGAGAACCAGGAGTTCTTTGAGAAGGCGAAGGAGGTCGGGAGCTGGAGGGTGAGCAGGGTTGCGGGAGGGAAGTTCTTGAAGATGCCGTATGGAGACGAGGACGCGGAGAGGACGCCGTTGTTGAGGAGGGTGAGGGATCAGGCGTCTGTGTAGTGGGTGGGGAGTGCTGCGCGGGGCGTTTCGAGTGATAGAGTAGATGATAGAGGCTACAGGCCTTGCACGGGACTTGTACGCGGATGTAGTGGGCCAGCAGGTGTTTTTGATAGATGTGTGAAAGATGTGTGTTGCGCTCAGATAGATAATGGAACATAGGCTCGACTGCCTGGTTCCTCAATGTAAGGAGATCGAGGTTTAGGGGAAATGCAAGATGATCGCCGTTAGGGGAATTTGCTGCCATCCAGGCCTACTGCTCCGTATTGATGGATGGAGCGGCACAGCCCTATGGGGAGCGGTTGGTGAAGCTGCTGTCCAACGGTGGCGCATTGCTCAAGCTTCGAAATACTCTCTGGGGCCTAGCCTTCCATTTTGAAGCATCCTGCTCGTAGCCTTTCACAGAATGGGTTCTGTATGCTGAGTATCGTTTTCGGTTTGAGGCGCATCAAAGCTCTCCACAAGATCAGCAACGACAAGCGAGCCGCACAGTCGGCAGATTGCCGCCGAGCCGATCCATCACCGCTTCAACTTCAGTACATTGGACAGCATTAGCCCCAGCTACCTACCTACCTGCCTCCACGCCATACATATCCCAAGGTACAGACATCGCTCCATTGAGTTTCAGCGCATGCTTCCGCTGCTGCTGAAGTATGTCGAATCCCCGCTGACCGAGCTACGACTTGCCAGCAGGTCACGCTAGCCGTCCGACCTCACCTCTTCCGCAAACATGGATACGGAAAAGCTGAAGAAGATGCAGCAGTCGGTGCGCATTGGTGAGTTCGGCCCTTCCTGCTAGAATCGGGACCTCTTGCTTGGGCAGTGGCAGCACCGCATCCGACGGGGAGACTGAAGTAGCTATGCTAACATCA
Source organism: Coniosporium apollinis CBS 100218 (assembly GCF_000281105.1). NCBI lineage: Eukaryota > Fungi > Ascomycota > Dothideomycetes > Coniosporium > Coniosporium apollinis. The sequence goes on along the minus strand of NW_006913310.1, from coordinate 100,151 downwards.
ACTCTTTCGAACAGGGTAAGCAAGCTTCCGTCCACCGCTCCGCGTCATCGGGCGACCGCGCTTCAGACCCTCGAGCCGTTCGCACATACCATTGAGATGTTCTAGGAGCATTGGCTGTACGGACACACGGCTAACCAGCGATTCTGCAAACACACAGAGGCAAAGGCACGCCGCGAAGAAAGGTCAAGAAGGTGCACAAGAGCGCCGGCACGGACGACAAGAAGCTGCAGACCGCGCTGAAGAAGCTGAACGTGCAGCCGATCCAGGCGATTGAGGAGGTGAACATGTTCAAGGCGGACGGCAACGTCATCCACTTCTCGGCACCGAAGGGTATGTTCATGGCCTCCCCCCATCAGTTAGCCCGACACACGTTCCCTATCCATACTACAAGCGACGCGTAACTGGCCCGAGTCGCGGCACAGCTGCACAACAAGAGTGCGAGGGAGCCAACGCTAACGCAAGCACCCCCTCACAGTCCACGCAGCCGTGCCCGCCAACACCTTCGCCATCTACGGCAACGGCGAAGACAAAGAGCTGACGGAGCTCGTGCCCGGCATCCTGAACCAGTTGGGCCCCGACTCGCTAGCCTCGCTGCGCAAGCTGGCCGAGAGCTACCAGAGCATGCAAAAGGACAAGGGCGAGGGCGAGTCCAAGGACGACGACGATGACGACATCCCCGACCTGGTTGCGGGCGAGAGCTTCGAGAACAAGAACGAGGTTGAGTAGGAGGGCTACTCTCTATGGAGCCTTCGCTGGGCTGGAGACGGCTGAAGTTGAGGGCCATCTGTTTGTCACGTGATGCGTGTTGAAAAATAGTCAGGCCCTGGCCACAAAACTTTGTACCTACTATCAGCGGTTCTACAGCGGTTGTACATGGAGCCGGCGGCGTTGCTGCTCGTCGGGTTCTGCATGCCTCTCTCACATCCCCGTTTCCTGTCTGCGCTTGACCTTGCATGAAGATATCAGACATTATAAACTACATACAGTGAACGGGCAGTCTAGCTGAAAGGATATACAAGCCCACGCCAGAATCTCAAAGAGTAACAAACCAATCACAAACTGGCTATTTTCCCAGAAAACCATGCAAAACAACAATCCGCACACGATTATGCCGACTCCAGGATTTATGCCGTCGTCCTCAACAACTTTCGTCTCATTCCCGCTGCCTCAGCCTCATAAAAGACTCAACTCCACACTCACAAACCGCATCCACGTCCCCCTGCACGTCGAACCCAACCCTAGGCATCAACAGGCGTCCACTTATGCACCGCATCCTTCTTCCACTTGGTCCCCATCTGAATACTCGGCGCGGCGCCCGTCAAGTAATCCCGTCCCTTGATCGCCCAAACCATGGTGCTCGGCAGCTTCCAGCCGAACACAGCCCCAACGCCCACGCTCCGCCCGACAGGCACCAGCTGCGTCTCCTTGAGGTTCGGCTTGTACGCGCGGTCCTTGCCGGTCGGCATCCCGTTGTTCTTCTCGCCGTCGACCGCCGCGTGCAGGTCGCGTGAGATGTTCGTCATGAGCACGGGGACGGCGTCGTAGATGTCCATGACGCCGCCGCGGGTGTAGGTCCCGACGTCGCCGAGGCAGTAGACACGCGGGCCGGCCTCATCGACCCTCAGCGTGCTCGGGTTCGTCTTCACGTAGCCCTTGTCGTTCTTGAGGCTCGCGGGCAGGAACTCGGTGTTCGGCTCCACGCCCGTGGCGGGGATGAAGACGTCCACGACGCGCGTCTCCCCGTTGGAGAGTACCACCGACGTCTTGCCGTCGGCGGTCGGCGTCGCGGATTCCATCTTGACGTCGTAGACGACGTCGACGCCCACTTTGTTCAGGTAGCCTTCCGCCGTCTTGGCCAGCGCGGGCCGCAGCGCAGCCAAGAGCCGCGACCCGCCTGCCACGAGCGTGATGGTGGCGTGCGCTTTTGGCGGCCGCTTGGCCGCGAACCCGGCGCGCCCGTTCAGCTGCTCGCCGATCTCGCCGGCCGTCTCGACGCCCGCGGGGCCACCGCCGGCGATGAGCACCGTCTTTGCGCGGGGGAGGCGGGTCTGCAGGTCCGCGATGGCGTCCTTGGCGACTCTGGTCGTCGTGTGCGTGCTGAGTGCTTTGGAAGGGGTGCGTGTCCCCGTCGCGATGACAAGGGCATAGTAGGCCAGCTGCCGCGCCTGGTCGTGCTGCTCGGCGCCGTCTTCGGTGCAGGGGACCACTGTGACGGTGCGCGCGGAGGTGTCGAGCGAGGTCGCGGTGCCCTGGATGAAGGTGAAGCGCTCGGAGCCGTACTGCGTGAAGCCGTCCGTGATCGGGTAGAAGGAGCGCGAGATGGGGAGCAGGTCGTTGGAGACGACCACGCGGGGGGCGCCGATCCGCCAGTAGAAGGAGTCGGAGGGGTTGATTAGGTATACGTGGTAGGGGCCTGAGGAGGCCGGAAGCGAGGGCAGGATGTGCTTGAGGAAGTAGTGGGCGACACTGAGGCCGGAGAAGGAGGCGCCCAGTATTACGATGTTTTTGGTGGTGGAGTCTGCCATGGTGGTGGTGGTGGTGTTGAGGGAATATGGATGAAGGAGCAGAGAGAGCAAGTTCGGGGTATCAGAAGAAGTGAAGATGAAGGAAAAGCCAACGGCAGACGGTAGGAGATTGTTATTATTGAAGAGGGTCCCTGGTGGTTGGGTGAGCGGCCAAAGATAGACAAGCTTTAAGCGTGGCCCGTGTGGGGATTCCGAGATGCAGCTTGCAAGGCTGTACGGAGGAAATACTCTGGTTTATAGCTACAGCTGCCACCAAGCTTACAGAAGAAGTCTTTTGAAAGAGAAGCAACGAGCGTGTGTAAGCAGCCTATTACGCACGCAGTGGCAGATGAAGCTACAGCGCTGCTGAGAAATTGGAAGTTCAACGGGCGTAAATGGAGTCTCTTTCGGGTGAGAGCTTTGACACCGGGAGTCGCGTTTGGCGTCGCACGAGCCGTGAAGCCAAGTCGGAGAGCCGCAGCTCGTCCCGGCTGACAAAAGTCGCATCGCTGCCGGGAGAGCGGCCATCCGGAGCCGACCGTCTCTTCGCGCAGAGTACGAGTAAGCATCGTGCAAGTGTGCGGCCGTTTGATACCCCTCAGCCTCCACTTCCTCCGAGATGACACGAGGCATTCAATGGGCGCTGTACAGACTGGAGCGTCCGGCAGGGAAGCAAAGTGCAGCATCACTCCGCCTCAAGTGCCAGTTCACAGCCGACTTTCGCAGAGCCCGCCGACATGGCTGTGTCAACGGCATGCACTTTTCTTCTAGACTTTTGCTCCGTGACCACGTGTGTACCGACAGCAGCTATCAACCCAGTACCTAATCACTGCCGGTGTGGCATGCTACTCTGCCCGTCGGACTGCAACATTGAGCTGAGCATCACCAGATCAATCGTATCTGTTCATATCTGACGGAAAAGCTGCTCTGCTGTCTGGCGCATATCTCAAACCAACCCACGTTTTGGTGGTCTGTATCTTGTAAATGTTCTATAAATGCCAAAAAGTGCGATAGTTCCTGTCGGGGTATTTCGTCGTTTCTCCGATATTAGAGGATGTATTGCTTTCAATGGCCGACACGTCCGACTCTCCAGCATCAGGCATAGGGCTTTTCCCACTCCAAATCCACAGAGAAAACATCTCCCCCTACAAGTGCCGGATAGCTACAGAAGATTTCAGGCAGCTATTGACCAAGGGGTCGCCTCAACTGTCCCCCAGCCTCATCTCGTACGCAACAAGCAAAGAACGTCGGAGCCGGTCTCAGAAAACGCAACATACCTGCTGCATGCTCCGAACATAGCCTACAAGGACAATCGGAGCCGGCGGAGGCATGTTCTAATTCTCTCCGTTGCAGACACGAACCACGAACCAGTCATGGAACACACTGCTCTTGGTTACCTCCAGCGGGTACGGATGCCGGCGCTGGCCATCAGGAACAGGGGAAAGGGCTCTGTGAGACCGGTCTGCGACCACCTTGGATTAGGCTGTGCGAAACTTGTCGTGAAAGATGTGGTGAGTCGGCGCGATAGTTCTACTACAGTGCGTATTCCGTTGCCAGGGGAAGCGGCAGCATCCTTCTGCATCTACAAGGCTGCTGGCAGTACTGGCCTGAGTTGACGGAAGCGTACACGGCTGGCGTCCCATTGAGGAGGAGGCTGAAAAGGTTGGAGCTTGTTCCTTTTCAGCGTTGCTGAATTGACTGCGTGACTGACCACCCCCTATCAACACATTGATGGAATTCCTAGGGGTTGACGTATGTTGACATGTTTATGGTTACAGAGATTGCGGCCGTCCGGTACTGTTCTCAGCAGCTGGTGGTCCTTGACACAATCCCTCGTTCCCGAGGACAGAGAACTTCTCTGTAAGGAACGGATAATATATCAGAGAATGCATGGCCGGCGTCAGAGTCTATACGAATAAACGGGTAAACACATTGCGTCGGCACGCGTAATCACTGGATGTAGAAGTAATCACAAGCCCTGGTAGCTCTAGAGAACGCTTCTTTGTTCCAGCCATGGTACTGACTTGCTTAGATCCTGAAAGCTTAGGAGAACCGAGTAATAGTAAACTCATTGGACCCGGCATATGAGATATCCAAGATGCATTTCGATCAGCTTACATGTGCAACCCAGGAAATTAGGATTCCTCACAAACTCTACAGGTACTGAACCGCGAGGCAAACAACGAGAGGTGGGGACCAAGGCGGCCGGCACCAGACACTCGTCAGTCTCAACATAGGTTCCCCAACCCAGATTGGAGGCTTAAGGAGGACTCAGACAGTCTGAACGAGGAGTATGCAACAGCGCAGAAGAGCGAAATCGTATCTTTATTCTTGTAGTCTCGCAGTGAGAAAGACTTATACATGCCTAGCTTTTGTCTCGGACAGTAGTACATTATTGACTCGAGTTCCATTAGATGAGCCTTTATGTCTCGTCTGATGCTTACAATACATCCTCACGAATGGAGCGTGAGGTTCTCAAAACTCCCAGCACCGAACTGGCCGGAGATATTTTTCCTTAGGCCCGAAGTTCCTGCGGCCGGCGACCTCGGCCAACGTCGGGCTGATGTCCCCTCCATCGAAAGCTCTGTGACGCCGCAGGCTCTGCAGCTGTCCTCCCAAACAGCCCAAACGATTTTTTCCACCGCGTACGGACGTCCCTCTTTCTCTCTTGAAGCTCGATTGCTGTTTCGGGGAGCCATTGGCAACTCACACTGACCATGTCGGCCCTCAGTCGAAATCTATACAGCAGCGCATCCAGGGCAATTGTTCGGCAAAGAGCAAGCATCTGCAGGTCTTCTGCGAGTAAAACTCTCCGCCCACTTGCTGCAACAGCCTCGCGGATACCGCTCTCCCAACGAGCTACTACTACCCGCTGCTTCTCTACCACAATGCCTACCAAGAGCGACAATGCTACCGCCGTGCCCGCACCGGCGAAGGAGTATGATCATGAGATTGTGGATATGGCAAAATATGTCCACCACTACAATATCGACTCTGACGTTGCCGTAAGTTATACCACACCCGTCCTAAACCATCTGAGGGCTAACTGAGCGCTTTAAAGTACGACACCGCCCGCTGGGTCTTCCTAGACACGCTCGGCTGCGGCCTTAAAGCCCTCGAATTCCCGCAGTGCACGAAGCTGCTCGGCCCCGTCGTCGAGGGCACTACTGTCCCCAACGGCACCAAAGTCCCCGGCACATCCTACCAGCTCGACCCCATCAACGGCGCCTTCAACATCGGCGCCATGATCCGGTGGCTCGACTTCAACGATTGCTGGCTCGCCGCTGAGTGGGGCCATCCGTCAGACAACCTGGGCGCGATCCTCGCCGTTGCGGACTGGATATCGCGGACGAACCGTGCGGGCGGCAACCTGGGCAACGGCAAGGTGCTGAAGGTGCGGGATGTGCTGGAGGCCATGATCAAGGCGCACGAGATTCAGGGCTGCTTGGCGCTGGAGAACTCGTTCAACAAGGTCGGCCTCGATCACGTCGTGCTGGTCAAAGTCGCCTCGACGGCTGTGGTTGCCAAGATGCTCGGCCTCTCCGAAGGCCAGACCAGGGATGCTATCTCCCAGGCGTGGGTTGATGGCCAGGCTATGCGGACGTACAGGCATTCGCCCAATACCATGTCAAGGAAGTCGTGGGCTGCGGGCGATGCTTGCCAGATGGCTGTCAACCTTTGCTTGAAGGTTATGAGGGGCGAGGGTGGTATGGCTACGGTGCTTTCGGCACCAACCTGGGGTTTCTACGACGTGAATTTCCACGGCCAGCCCTTCAGGTTCCAGCGGGACTATGGCAGCTATGTTATGGAGAACGTCCTGTTCAAGGTCTCATACCCGGGTAGGTACACCGAATTGCTTGTGAGATCCCGACCAGTATGGCTAACCGCTTCTCCTTTGCAGCCGAATTCCACTCCCAGACCGCCATCGAGGCCGCGCAACGTCTTAACAAGAAACTCAAAGACATGGGCAAGACAGCCGAAGACATCGAAACCGTCACCAACCGCACCCACGAAGCCTGCATCCGCATCATCGACAAGCAGCTCAAGCCCATGGACAACTTCGCCGACCGCGATCACTGCGTCCAGGTCAGCCCCCTCCTCTACCAACCACAGACTGTACCGCAGCTGCTAACATTTCTCCATCACAGTACATGGTCGCGACCATGTTCGTCTTCGACCGCCTCGAAGCAACCGACTACACCGACGGCAGCGAGGCCGCAACCTCTGAGCTCGTCGAGTCGCTCCGCAAGCGCATCTCCTGCGTCGAAGACCCGCAGTTCACCAAGGACTACCACGACCCGTCCAAGCGCACCATCGCGAACGCGCTGACCGTGCGTCTGCGGGACGGTACCACGCTCGAGGAGGAGGTCGTCGAGGCCCCGCTCGGGCACAAGTGGAGGCGGGACGAGGCGAAGCCGCAGATCCTGGAGAAGTACAGACGGCATCTGGGACCGCATTTCGAGGGCAGCAGGGTCGAGGAGTTGGTCGAGTTGGGGCAGGATCGGAAGAAGTTGGAGGGCATGGATGTGGACGAGTATGTGGATTTGTACGTGAAGAACTGATGGGGGAGCCAAACGTGTATAGAGGGGTAGAACAGCGCGATTGTTTATATTCCTTGTTGTGCGGCAAGCCAGGCACATATGAAAACATCCATGCTTGCCTGGTGAATAGTGTTGCCGAAGAGTACTGCAGGTGTTAAGGGAGCAGGTCCCCGGCGGGGCCTCGTGGTGATGGCTACTCTTGGAACAAGCGGCCGTCAGGTATACCAGTAGAAGTGCTCAGCTGCAATATTCAGGATGAAGCTGAGAAAAGACCACTTTTCTTCCAAAAAAAACACTGGGCCGTCACGGGGTGCGGCGGAAGGCGTCTGTATAAAAGAAATTCGAAGCAGAGCTGCTTTGAAAAGTGTCTAGCCAGTCGTAGGTTTACCCGCGCGATACTGACGAGTTTGAGCCTCGCGTCGTTGTAGGTCTAGTGTTAACAGTCAGATGGACAGAAACCCAGGACATGGCGAGCAAATGGGGGACCGAAGCAGCAAAGATTCACTTTCCGGTGCCCCTTTGGTTTCTCGGTCGGACTGGAGGTGGAGGGATTTGGAGTAGTCGGAGGATAGGAGGACGAAGGTCTCCCTCGAGGCTGACGAATCTGAACATAGAGCCCTTTCGCATTGAATGGAACTTACGCGGAATAGACATGGTTCGAAGCCTTGACTTGCAAGGTTGCATGCAGTGAGGTAGCCAGTATGACGGCGTCGTGCTTGACCGTCCTGCTGAGAGATTTGCCTGAGGTAATCGGAAGGAAACAGGTCGAAGGCGAAAGGCAAAGAGCACCAAGGTCAAAGCAATGATGAAGGCCTCACCGGACCAGCTTTGGTCGGGGATGCAAGGATACAAGGCAAACTGAACTTCTCGGGCTCATACTCAGCTTTTTGTATGAACATGTCATATTGTCAAACGCGTGCTCTTACGCTCATCAGTTCATGAGGAAATTACGAAGAGCTCTTCATAGGAATCCTTTCTGCCAACCACTACTTTGAGGATAAGAAGCTAAAGACCACACATTGAGAGTTGTGTGAAGATGTTACATCTCACGGAAGCGTCTTCCACAGACATTTGAAGCCCGCAAAGCATGCTGGTAACGAACAGAATGACAGTCGCGCAGCCAGCTGTGGCAGTCCTAAGCTTCCATGCTTCTTTCTGTCACGCTAGGCCAAGCTTCGGCATGCTTGAGACCGGTGGATTAACGAATCTAGGAAACAACCGGTTCGAAGGTGCACAGGACAACAGAGCACGATCGGTGATCTCCAAGGACAGAGTTCCTCTCTGAACACCTCGCACAGAAGCTGCCCGGACGTTTCCTAGCCCGGGCAGCCGCTACAACGGTTCTACGACCGCGGCGCCGTAGTACCGTTGAAAGTCGACCACATTCGGGAAGAGTTGCCGCACTCGACAAGGTGCATTGTACGCAATGTGCCGACAGCCGCCTCGGTCGTCGAAAGAGGCTGCTGCGTGAACGGCAGACTGCATCTGGCGTAACCGAACGGTTATTGTGTGACCATCTCACCGGCGCCGGTTCCAGTCGGTAGATGGCCTGCATCAACGTCGGCGGCAACAGGCAGCTTCAAGGTGACCTGGGGAAACTTAGAGGCGTCATAGCGAAATCAGCTACCACGCCGGGTAGTGCAGGAGTAGGACTTGAGCCATTCAGCGGACGCGGTATCAAAGGTACTCGCGGAATCCATTGACTTACGAGCTTGGACAAGCAATCGAGGGTAAGGATAACAGGTTTCAAAGTTCTCCCACACGGAACGCAAAAGAAGCGTCGAAAGCGTATGGGACTATCCTTGCACAGTCCGGAGGATAACCCATCGTCAATGGCTCCTCAATGAGGTCTGACTACTGCTCCAGAGATGCATGCAGCAACCACAAGAGAGGCTCAACATTGCAGCAGGAAATTGAGAGCTCCACGTTGGAAAAACGATGGCAGAGAAAGGAGCGCAGAACGTGGTCAATCAAATTATAGTAGCACGATTAGGTCCGTGACAATATGGACCCAACCCTTGGCCATTGGTGAGGGGCACGCAAGTCGTCAGTATCACCGCTTTCAAGGACACGCTTGTTAGCTCGACCTTCGACCTTCGACCTGGCGTCAGGTACAGAGCTTTTCGGTATCTAGTGTAGCAGCGATGGGCCCACGGAGGTGCATTGGCGCATTGAGGTCGGTGCTGGCTGTTGAACCGCTGCAGATAACGTATCGCCACGGTGGTCGCTGAACTCGCAAACGTGTTCAAGGCGCGATATGGAAAGCAAGCGATCTGCATCCACCCATGGATCAGGGGTGTAACTAGTCGAAATTAAAAATACACATCCCCTTCAGCCTGCATCCCGCGCCCTCGCCGCTTTTGCAGGCCGATCGGTGGCTTCTTAGCGCGTTCCGCATCTCAAGCTAATCTCACCTCAACCGAAGGCGAGCCACAGTTCCCCTGACCTTGAAAACTAGTCAGGACAGAGAAACATGCTCTCTAAACGCACAAATGGCAGCAATCGCGTTTGCCGAGGGGAACCTCATAGTCATGTCAAGCAGCCCACAAGCGACGACTATCTTACGACCGGGTATCGGGCAAGATCTCGCACATGTCATGCCATTGGACTTGGAGAACTGAAATGGACGATATTGGTCCTCGCCAACACACCGCAATGGCGATAATGAAACTCTCCTAGTTCGGGCGCTAGGCATTCCTTGTGGCCCTACCGCCCATCCCATTATCTTTCTCAGCAGGGGATCTGCGCGCATGCGGAACCTGTACCCGGAGCGTGCGGGCTTCTGTGCCAGCCAGTTGAGATGCATTTCCCACCACGAGCTAGGAAAGGCGTCGTGCAAGGTTCAGTTCCAAGAAGGTTTACCACTGAATGTGCTCCATGGCTGAGCTGGAACTGAACCATATCTCTTCGACAGGCTAGGCCCGCCCTTCAAGGTTCAAGAGCATCACTCTTACCAGCCAGGGATTCTCATACACTCACTCCTCTTTTCCTTCCCCCCCTTGACGTCCTTCCTCCTCACACTCGTTCAAAGTCATCGTTAGAGTTTTTTATCCTTAACATAGACCATTCCTCCCACTTATACCTGCCTGATCCGCAACGATGTACAACCACCGTCAGGAGACGGCCAACAGTTCGGCGGCCGTGACGCCCGTACGGGCAGGCACGCCGGACAGCGACACGATCACGCCTGTTGCGCGCATAAACCCATTCGCGACCCCATATGGCTCAATGCCAGCTTCGAGAACCGGCTCGACAACCGGTTTACAGCTCCCAGAACAGCGATATTTTCATTCCAGGCGGATGAAGAAGGGTACCGTGGAGAGGCCATGGATGGACAGAAAAGACCCGAAAGAGAAATGGGTCACAATCATTCCGCTACTTGGTATTTTCTTCGGCCTGGCGATCACCGGTGTGCTCATCTGGGACGGCCTGCGCACCGTGGTCAATCACGTCTACTGCCCGGTCCTTGATGAGGACTTCTCTGGAGGCCTCAACAGCGCAGTATGGACGAAGGAAGCTGAGGTCGGCGGGTTTGGGTAAGACTTCTGATGCGCCGTTAATCGAAATCCCGGCTTACCCAGTCCTTGTAGCAACGGCCAATTCGAGATGACTACCACTAACGACGAGAACGTCTTCGTGCGAGACGGCCAGCTCTACATCAAGCCGACCGTCCAGGATCCTGCTCTGATCGAGTCAAACAACGTCATCGATCTTCTCGCCGATGGCTCCTGCAGCTCAACTCTGTGGTCCAATTGCATTACTGGAACAAACGTCACCAACGGCACCATCGTAAACCCGGTTAAATCGGGACGCATCAACACCAAAGCGGGTGCTACCCTCCAGTATGGTCGTGTCGAGGTTACGGCCAAACTTCCCGCTGGAGACTGGATGTGGCCTGCCATTTGGATGTTGCCAGTTGACAGCAAGTACGGTCCCTGGCCGCGCTCCGGCGAGATTGATATCATGGAATCTCGCGGCAACAATTACACCTACCAACAAGGCGGAAACAACATTGTCAGCAGCGCCCTGCACTGGGGCCCCAACTCTGCGAACGACGCTTGGTGGCGCAACAACGTGAAGCGCAAGGCTCTGCACACCACCTACTCCGCAGGCTTTCACACCTTCGGTCTGGAGTGGTCTGAAAAGTACATCTTCACGTATATCGACACCCGTCTGCTTCAGGTCATGTACACGCAGTTCGACAAGCCTCTCTGGAAGCTAGGCCAGTTCCCTCTCTCCGACAGCAACGGCACTCGTCTCCAAGATCCCTGGAGTTTCACCGGCAGAGATAACACACCCTTCGATCAGGAGTTCTACCTCATCCTCAATGTCGGGGTTGGCGGCACCAACGGCTGGTTCAAGGACGGCGAATCCAACAAGCCTTGGGTCGACAGCAGCAAGACCGCAAGGAAGGACTTTTGGGAGGCTCGCGAGCAGTGGGAGCCGACGTGGGAGAAGGACGGCCAGATGATTGTCAAGTCTGTCAAGATTTGGCAGCAGCAAGGCTACAAGGGCTGTTAGGCGTTGCGCCGCGCTTTTTTTCATTCTTGAGTTCTGCATTGGTTTGCGGGTCTCTCTGTACACTTGTCACTGTGCATGTTACTAGGGCCACATGGAATGGTGTTAATGCGGAAGCGGACATGTGTGTTCGAACTTGATAGGGATTTTGGAATATAGACTTCGATGGAGCACAGCAGATAACGAATCACTTAATTCTATTGATCTCATCCCCACATATGTGATCCCACCTGTTTACCTTCCACTGAGGAAGGAAACTCCAACTGCCAGTAGACGTATGTGGCATTCCATTAATTCATTAATTCAACAGTCACGTGTCTCACATAGCCATCTCCATACCCGCAGAGCCTTCTTCACCGCGTCATGCTTTTGGCGCATCAGGGACCCTTCGAGCCTTAACGCCCCCAATACACAGAGCGAGCTGCAACGACGCCTCAGCGTCTCTCTATGAGTAGAGCCAACGCCTCACTAATTAGAGCGGCCGCCAGGCGCAGCTAGAAATCCTTTTCTTCGCCGTTGACAGCGCGGCGTGAAGCTCCAGCGCGTGCCATGGCGGGTTGAGCTCAATATCACAACAAGTGTGCTGGGTGGAAATTTGACCCGTCGTGAGATGAAAAGCGGTCCGCCACGGCTTCATCGCTCGCTTCCAAGCTTGGGTGGAGATACGCTACGCGCCTTGCAGCGACTCGCGCTTTGAGTAAGTCGCAGAGGCACACGGAGGTTGGGTCGGCTTCGGTGCAGCACGGGAGGGAGTCGATCATGATCGCCGTGAGCACAAGAATAGCACCGCCACGGAGCTTCTTGCACAGATTGCTACAAGCATCGCGCTTCAACTAGGAAGCTGCATCGCTGGGCGAGCGATTTTACGAGAAGACGTCCCATCACCGCTAGAATTCGTGATATTATCTACGCACAGGGGTCAGGAGGAGCCTGCGCCAGGATGGGCTGGCCAACCGTTGACTTGCCGCTTTGAAGCCCACGATGGACGGCTTGTCGGCTCAGGAACAGAGACAGGGGTCCGCATGAGCCCCCTGATCCCGGTCCTCAAAGAGTCTGGCCGCCAGCGCACGCGCAGATGCACGCTGACGACGGGGGATCAACGCCAGCGACGTCGCGATACGAGAGCTTGATAGCACGGCTTCCAGACGGCGCGGCGGAAGCTGCTCCAACAACACGGGCCGGCCTGCAATAGCAGCTGCAGCGGGTCCCCAGCAGATACACATTCTTATCGCTTCTGCAGTAGAGTTGATAGTATCTTTCCAAGATAGGAGGCATGCTGGGACTGCTTGTATTATTCCACGAGACAGTCTGACACTTCTGAGTCAGGGAGCCGCAGGCACTGGGCACTGATCGCGCGAGAACTTGGCATCGGCTGCTTCTCTACGATTTTCGTTGACTCTCGTCGGCGCCACGGGAGATGCGCAGCTAGAGCCGCTGGCCTGTCTCGCCATGTGCTAGCGAAGAGGAGCCTGATGTCAGCCCAGCCCACTTTAATTAATTGACCTCCGCTCACAAAGGGGCGACTCCTCGGCAGTCACGACTTGCACAGGGGCATCGTGCCAATGGCCTTGCGGCATGTGTAAGGATTTTGACAGTTCCTCCACGTTGATCTCGTCGCACGTTTCGCTGATCAAGCAAGCATGGAGCGGCGATCATGTCAATCAAATGCGCGGCGAAGGGATTCAGGAATAGAAACATTACAGAGGCGGGCTTCTGGTTGGTTCACTACCGGGAGATAAGCTTTGTGGACGACACCTCACAGCGGATGCAAGATGAGCAGGTACAGTTGGGGCGTCCAAGGCGGCAGAAGGCACTCATGGCGTTGCCGCACTTTATCGGTGCGCCCTGTACCTGCAGCCAGACAAGCCATGCCTAATGAGGACCGGTGAAACGGGGATTCCACCAGCGGCCAGCTAACCTTGCCGCCCATGGTTGATGGAACCTCACGCCATACGCAATGGCAGCCTCTCCGGTGTCTCTGATGCCTCGAATCTGCTCCAAGCAATGACAATGGCCGGCTCAAGAGCGCCGTGTGAATCAACTTTGAGCTCGCCCCGGCCAGCACAGAGCCGCTTTGCTATTCCAGGGTTGCATGGGATGCACGCGCCTCTCTATCCTTGATCACTAGCGATGGCCCTGCATCAAATCTCGCTCGGCCCTTGTAACTTCGATGGGGTATCTGAGTGACAAGGCCTTACCGAATTCCCCCCAACTAGCTCACCATGGCATCGCGTTTCTTTTGGAGGAGCTAGATAGAGCCACCGCAAAAATAGTCCAACGGGCTCATGCCGATAGCTAATCTCATCGAGCAGGCTCACGCCGGGCTCCCTTGATGCACTTAGCCAGTTGATGCCTTTTACATATCCCACCCGTCTGCACCCACCGCCGTTCCTTGTAGTACCGACAATTCCCCCACCCTCGCTCTTCTCTTTTCTTCAATTCCAATCTTCGAGGAGAACAGGCTTCGTGTTCTGTATCTTCCTGGTTGTGTCCCTCGTTTAGCCAGCAGTTTGCTCGCATTGTCATCCACTTTCCAGTACCTTGGTCCACTTGCTCTTATATTCTTCCATAGAATTTAGCTTACCAGGCTCAACTGAAGCAATCTCAACTGCTCGATCCCAACGTGAGTAACGTTGAACAACTTGGTGTGGAGACACGAGTAACAACCATCGCAGGCGTTTGCATTTTCGCTTGCAACGGCTCGAGCAGCGGAATAGAAGAGCACGCCGCTTAGGCATTCACATTCGCTTTCCAAGACTCCTCCACCCCTACCGGAGCGATGGGGTTCTTCAAGAAGGACAAGCCTTCAGAGAAGGAACAGCCTCGACAACAGATGGCTCAATTATCACCGACACTCAATGAAAAGGGCTTCCCGCAACAACCATCTTCACCTGGATATGGAACACCATTAGTACCCCCATCGCCTGGATTCTCTACACCACCAATGTCCGGACGAGCATCAGTTGCCGGCTCCGTACACAGCACTTTCCTCGACGACATCAAACATGAGGTTATGGTCAACTACCTCTTCCAGCAGCAATGCGGTGCCTTATGGGTCGGTGACGGCAGCGGGGAGATTGAGGGTGTACTGCTAAGAAAAAGCCGGGGAAACTACATGGCGTGCCCGCCTCAACTCGCCGAGTCTGCTTTCGCGCACTACTGTGCCCAGCTCAATGTCCAGGTAAGCCTCGCACAAGGTGCGACTGCTTCGTAGGTTGCTGACCCAAGAACAGGTCGCCATGACCGTGAACTCCCGAATCATCAAGACATTCCTCCAATGCGCTCCCGACGCCGTCGATGTACCGCTCATGAACGGTCTACGAGTACAAATCCTTCCCACGATTGACGATCTACCGAAGGCTAGGAAGCACCAGTTCGCCGCTTTCATCGCATCAGAGGCTCTCCTTATCGTGTGGGACGACGAAGCCATGAACATCATCAACCGCGCAAAGGCCATTGAGAACGAGCTGATGCAACTGGTGTGGAAGACCGGTGAAGTAGAGGAGGAGGACGAGGGCTCTAAGAAAGGACCTGCCGTCGTAGAATGCGAGATCGACGAGGAAAGCGGCGAGGTGAAGCCGGAAAAGCGACCGACGCACATCATGAACAGTGTGCTAGTCGGATTCACCTTGCTGATCATCACTGTCATGTTGGGCGCTGGTTTCCGACAGATCGCCATCGAGGTCATGGTCGACAAGGGCTACGCTCGTCTTGCGCTGCTCGTCCTCACGCCCATCCAGGTCTTCTTCACGCTTTTCTTCGCACAGGTAATCGTTGGCTGTATCGCACAATGCATCGGTCCCGTTCGCCAGATGACACAGAACTCGAGATATTACTCGGCACTTCTGCCTCGTCGCATTACAGGCAGAACACTACCGCACATTACCATTCAGTGCCCAGTCTACAAGGAGGGTCTCGCATCTGTCATTGCACCAACCGTTAAGTCCATCAAGCAGGCTATGTCTACCTACGAATTGCAGGGTGGTTCTGCGAACATGTTCATCAATGACGACGGTCTGCAAATCATCGGTGAGGAAGAGCGCCAGGCCAGAATCGAGTTTTATGCAGACCACAGCATTGGATGGACCGCACGTCCAAAGCACGGCGAGAATGGATTCACGCGCAGAGGCAAATTCAAGAAGGTCAGTTTAAGCTTTGCCTCGTGATCGGGACGCCCAGCACGCGGTGCGATGTCGGCGTGTCGATCCGAAGTCCCTTGCATGCAGATCGCTAACGCAGCCTTGCAGGCCTCTAACATGAACTTCGGCCTCATGATTTCCAACAATGTCGAAGAAAAGCTAGCTCAAATCCACCGCCCCGAGGATTGGTCTCAGAACGACGAGGCGCGCGAATATGAGCGCTGCCTCAAGGAAGTTCTCGAGGAGAACGGCCGCGCGTGGGCAGATGGCAACATCCGTGTCGGCGACTACATCATCCTTATTGACTCCGATACTCGTGTGCCGGCCGACTGCTTGCTTGATGCTGCCAGCGAAATGGAGCAGTCTCCGGAAGTCGGCATCATGCAGTTCTCGTCTGGTGTCATGCAGGTTGTCCACACGTATTTCGAGAACGGTATCACTTTCTTCACCAACTTGATCTACACGGCCATTCGATACACGGTCTCCAACGGTGACGTTGCTCCGTTTGTCGGCCACAACGCTATCCTCCGGTGGTCCGCCATCCAGCAGGTTTCTTTCTTCGACGAAGACGGCTACGAGAAGTTCTGGTCAGAATCTCACGTGTCCGAAGACTTCGACATGTCGCTTCGTCTGCAGTGCAATGGCTACATCATCCGTCTAGCCGCCTGGGCTGGCGAGGGCTTCAAGGAGGGTGTCTCGCTCACTGTCTACGACGAACTGGCGCGTTGGGAAAAGTACGCGTACGGCTGCAACGAGCTTCTGTTCCACCCAATGCGCCTCTGGCTCACCCGCGGACCATTCACCGAGCTCTTCCGCCGCTTCCTGTTCAGCAACATCCGATTCACCTCGAAGGTCACTATCGTTTCATATATCGGTACCTACTATGCCATAGGCGCTGCCTGGATACTAACGACCGCAAACTACTTCGCCATCGGCTGGTTCAACGGATATCTCGACAAGTACTACATCGACAGCTGGAAAGTGTGGTTCTCCATCGTCATCGTCTTCAACGGTCTCGGCAATGTGGCGCTCGCAATCATGAGATACCGCATCGGCGACCGCAGCTTCTTCGGCGCGCTGCTCGAGAACTTAAAGTGGATCCTCATGTTGGCCATCTTCCTGGGTGGTCTCTCTCTCCACGTCTCGCAAGCGCTATTGGCACACATGTTCGAGATCGACATGACCTGGGGCGCCACCTCCAAGGAAGCCGAATTCTCCAACTTCTTCATCGAAGTGCCCAAAGTGCTGAAGAGCTTTAAATACAGCATCGCATTTGCGCTGTTCGGCATCTTCGGCATGATTTTCCTTGCCGTCGCGCCCTGGGTGCCGCATGATTGGATGATCAAGGATTTCGTGGCTATCTTGCCCATGGCGACGGTCACGGTGAGCCATCTGTTGTTGCCAATAGCACTCAATCCCGCGTTGATGACCTTCTCGTGGTAAATGCATTTTTCGGCGGTTCACTCGGGGCGCTTTCCGGACGGTCTCTTCTTTTTCTGTTTATACGGCGACTCTAGATCTTTGGGACCAACCTCTCACCATTGTTTCTCGGCGTCCGCGGCATACATACCGATGGGACTTAGAACCATGAGCGGATTTATTATTTTCTTGAAATTGGGTCTTGGGAACACATCGGCGATACACAGCCGCCTTCTTTCGTTCTTTTTAAGAAGCAGCCACCCACTTAATCTAATCTGCCGCACAGGTGGGGGAGGGGAATCTGGCATGGAAACTTGTGATGATCATGTAATCTTCAATGTAAATAGTTGAGCATATACTCGGACGACAACGCTGAAGGGCGGAGAATACCGTCTTAATTCTGCAAATTTGTTTCTTGTTGTTCAGCAAATTGGATACCGTACCACTGCGGCCGGACGCCAGTTCTCCACGAAGCCAAAACTTTCATATGCCGTTTAAGCTTCACAGAGCTTTGCTGCCGTGCCGCATGGATTGCTGTGTCCAAAAAACTGTGCTTTTTACTGTCTGAATCTTGACCGCGACTCACCTCGATCGACAAAAAAAAAATAGAGACGTATCCAGGTCCATTGTCCATGTGTTGTGGTAACTCCTTCTCCGGACCACTCTTTGAATCCCGTCTCTTTCGCAATTTCTACAATCAATGTAGAGCAACAATTCGCATGTCCAGGCAACAGTGCTTTTGATACAATCTCAGCAGTGGGCCACGATTTTTTCAAATTCCTCCCGAAGCCTTGCCACAAGTATTTCCATTATATCATCATCCACAACACCTTCCTGCCACGAGAAACCCAGAGCCAATCTCTCATCCCTTCCAGTCACCGCACTAACCTTGATTGCTGCACTGCAAGCGCTAGCGCCCTGGCTGAACAGCAAACTTTCTATCCTATAGTCCCCCTGTCTCTCCAACGGGCCCAACTTCCCCACATTGGATAGCTCAAAAGCACTCAACCTCTGTCGCCCCAATTTCTCGCCAAACCATTGGTGCATATCTGGCACGTGCCGCAGAAAACTAACAGGCATGTCCGCGCCTCTGCTTTGCACAGCGTGGTCGATGGTCGATTTGGTCCTGCGAGCTTCGCTCCAGCTGAAGGGGCCCCTGCTGTATGTCTGCGCGAAAGAGCCAACGAAGCAGCCGATTGAGGATGGGATGATTGGGGACGGGAGCCAGCGTCGTAAGGAGACGGCACAGTCGGCGTTCAGCGTTGTGTACGTTGGCGGTAAGATGTGGAAGAGACTCGCTGCGAGAAGGCTGTGCAGCATCGCGGTGATGGAGGACTTTTCTTCCTTGGCAGTTCTTTGGAGGGCCTGAGTCGTGGCTGTGGAAAGAGAGAGGGAGGTGCACCGGGTTTTGACGGGAACGGTTTGCGGAGCTGCGGTCCAGGCCGAAGGCGAAGGGGCGCAGTAGCTTTGCTGACGGCGGAGGAATTCCTCAGAAACGGGGAGATCATGCAAATCTTCCAGTGGGGGTATGAGATCCATCGTGGGCGTGGAGACGATGTCAGTTGACCAAGCCTGTGTTGGGTGAGAAAGGGCATCCTCTAAGTCTTCGTGAAAGACGAGAGCACTCTGGGTATCGGCTATACTATGATGGGATATGAATGCAAGCGCGAATACCGAGGCGTCAGCAGGATCTTCAACCACACATAGCCTCCAAAATGGCAGCAGCGGTGTTTCATAGCCAAAAGGTCGATTGTGCTGCTCCTCAAGAAGTTTGTCCAGACAAAGGCCTGTTCCTTGGACTTCACAATAGTCGTGCTTCTTTATAAAGGTCACCGTCCTTTGTAGGGGGATATGGGGCAGTCGTATAAAGTGAGGAGATGTCGTATCGACATTGACTGGAATAGCTGAAAGTATTGGGCGTTTCGAGATGACAACTGCTAGAGCGCGAAAGAGCGCCGGCTTTAAAGGTTCGCTGCTTTGCCGCCGGTAACAGGCGGTAACGCCAACATTAAGGTAGATACCGAGATGGCTTCGTACTGCCGAGTATCGCTCAAGTCGCCCTGGGTGAATATTAGAGATAGATCAGAGGCTAGTGGGCACGACTGACCTAGGGGGCGGAGTTGCTCAAGGTCACTTCCATAGAATGTTCCTACCATGGCGATGAACTCACAAGATAAAACAGCGAAGCTAGGCTGAAAGTTGTAAGCTACTTGACACGAAATGTGTGACAACAGCCTATGGAGATCTTGATATATACATTTGCAACACGACTAGTAGCTTTGTAGTCCGGTTACGCCTGGCTGCGCACCCGGCCCGGTGCCCCTCCGGTTCATGTAAATCAGGTCGAGCGTGCTCGCATCTCTTACTCCAATGCATCCGCCATATCGCCAAGAGTATCAAATTTCCAGTCGTACACAGCGTTGTCCCGATTGCCCATTGAGGTCCCCGGCCTCACAATCCAGCTCGACTTTATGCCCATCTCCTTGGCCGGATGATGGTCATGGAATTGGCTCTGCGCCGTTTGCAGTATCTCTGACTTTTCCACCCCAAACTGCTCCTTTACCCTCTTGAGCATGAATTCGAAGTTGCGAAGGTCGGGCTTGTAAGAGCCCACGTCCTCAGCCGAGATTACCAAGTCAAACTTGAAGCCTTGGAGTGGCCCGGCGTTGGTTGCAGCAAACGACTTTCGGTCAACGTTCGAGAGGACGACCAGCTTGTAGTGCTTTGATAGTCGGCCCAGTGCGTCCACTGTGTCTGGGAAAGCGGGCCATTCGCCAATCGATTGTCCAAACTTTTCAGAATCCTCGGCTGTTGGCGGAGCGAGTCCAAGCTTGGCGGTTATCTGAGGGTGGATCGTGGCGAGGAGTTCGGCATAAGTGAGGTCTGGAGTCTTGCTTTGTTGCGTGACTTCAAGCTCATGGTAAACGTCTAACAGCTGCTGGCGCGAGAAATCAGTGCGGTTGTTGGCGTCGAGGGTGGGCTGCAATGCAGCCAGGATGCCTGATTCCCAATCGACAAGCGTGCCATAGACGTCGAAAGACAAGAGACGGTAGTCCGTCAACTTAGACATGATGTGATATTGTGAAGTTGGACGTATGAGATATGAATGATGATGCTTTAACTATGCGGTCTTAGTGCGTTGTAGTGGAAAGAATCACTTGCTGTCTGGAAGGCATGCACCAAGATGAACTGAACTAGCTGCAGGTTCTTATACTGTAGTTTTATCTGAAATACCGGAGGAGTCCCATCGATCAAGAGGAAAGAAACTGATTCTTGCCCCGGGTGCCACTTGAGGATGAGACGAGACCGGGTACTTGCACCCGGTTGCAATGCACCCGGTCACGTGCCCCCTCTCATAATCGTCTTTACCCACACATGACAACAGATGCGGCTTCGATCCTATCGCGAACCATGACGAAGTAAAAATTTGAAGTACATCATCATATAGATTACCTATCAAGCTTCATTGGGGCCGTTTGTTCATTGCAAGGCGTTGTTATACGTGGCTTCTTTTAGCAGTGGAAGACCATACGATGGAGAGGGTGTTAGGGTGTTTACGGAGGAAGAGGCCGCTTGACGGCACGCAGCCACAAAGCTTCTCAATACAGTATCTAGGTGCTTACTAAGGGCGACCGACTCATTAAATATAGCTTCAGCAAATGGAAGGTTCAGATGTGAATCATACAAACTGTGTGTTAGTTCTTCTTGATGGTATTGGGGGGTGGTCAAGCGGCCGCCGCTTCTTCAATGAATGCACCCTCCTTCGTGGTTGAAGCCAAGTATGGAATGATGTGTACTGTATAAGCCACTTCTGTCACTCTGCATGCTTTTGTTTGAGAACAGCGTTGTGATCAAAGCAAGCCGTACTCGAACAACTGGTCCAAGCCGGGTACCGAAGCAAGTTCACCCAACTCGAAGGGGTTGCAACCAGAGTCACCATACCATTCGGTGCCCTCGAGCAGTGACGATTGAGAGAAGTCCGGAACGTCAAGATTGTGACTGGCTGGCGCCAAGTTGCCAGCATGGCCCAAAGCGCTCGCCTGTTCCCTTTCTCCCGGTTCACTCTGTTGAAGCACGGCCCAGTCCTTGAATTGCGTGTAGGCAGATCTACGTGTGCTCTCAGAAGCTTCCTTGTGGCCACGGGGATCGAGTCGGTGTAAAGCCCTCTCCAAGACCTCAACCGCCAGCTTTTCGGAGTTTGCGGAATAGATGCCGACTGACAACTGCTTGATAAGTTTGATCCCTTTGTTGCAGACGCTTTGGAGGCGAAGGTCATTCGCAGGTCCCACAGGTCCCGCAGATATACGCTGCGCCAGGACTGCTAGAATTGCAGCGCAGCATGAAGTGAACTCGGTATAAGATGCTCTTGCGAGACCCACCTCATCATGCAGAACTTGACACAGATCGATCACAGCCTCCGCGCTTTGGACGCACTCTGCGACAAGTACGTTCCGCGTTTCAACCCAGTCTGCGAGGTACTGTTCGATTGGGGTGTCAGGACTGCTAGCTCTTGTTCTGTTGAATATGAAGGACCGTCCAATAAAGATGTGTATTAGATGATAAGTCAAGACCAGGTGGACATTGAATCGGAAAAGTGGTTTGTCAGGGGTCAAGTCTCTGCAAAAGGTTGCATCTGGTAGTGACTGCCAATACTGCTGCAATTCTCGTTTTGACTGCAGAATAGAGCCGAATACAGTGGATCTGAGCTTCCTGGGAGCTTTCTTTAACGATAACCTATAGAGGCGTCAGCCAAGTCCCGTAAGCTCATTCTGGAGTGGTTGGAGAAAGCATACAGCTTGTCTCTAGCATCCTCCAGAGCATCCGTCAACTTGATCATCGCCAACACATTCGGTAAGGTGTCAATTCGAGTTGTTGGTCGCAACTCGGGAAAGTCTGTTGGCAGATCTGAGTCCACTTCTGATCGTGCTACTGACACCGGCCGGCCGTGTAAGACACTAATGCGTCTACACCACGTCAGCACGTGGTAGTTGGAAGGCAAATCATGCCACGGACCTTTCCAGCGTGAATGCAGTCCACCAAATCCTATTGCGTAGCTCAATCTGCCGAGGTTCTAGGTACTTGTGATACCTGCGGTGCATGCCATTCTGAGTTGCTATTCTGATGGCAATCCCAAGATACGTACAGGATAACCCGGCTGCGTCAATAGGCAGAGCATATACACCAAGCAGGAGGAAAGCTTGGACACTGTCGATGGAGGCAGCTGCAATGACATCCGGGATGAGCCTGGAGGCCGAGTGATAAAAGGTAAGCACAACAGCGTCGTCAGCTGAGTGTGCATCTTCTTGTCCGGTGCTGAGCTCTACCGAGTGATGTTCGTGGGGCCTTGAGCTCAAATGTGCGAACTGCGTACCGACCGCAAACATCATCAGAACCGTGCAGATCCAGGGCGCATCATGGGTCCCCAGAACAGGAGTCAGCGTATAGAAATCCTGGAGCTTCTGGCGGAGTGAACACTCGTCCACATATGAATAATTCGTCTGGGCATAATCGAAGAAAACGTCGAAGAGAAAATACGCAATTCCTGCCGGCGGGAACGAAGCGGTGGCATCGACAATCATGAAGGGTGGAGAGCGGAGATGTGTTGCCCTAAGAGGATCTCCCTTCGCAGTGCCTCTGGCTTGATGCTGATGAACGATTGTAAGAAAATTGATATTTTAGCGAATGCGGGCTCGGTACCTCTGGAAAGGTAGTGTGGAGACGACTGCCAACTTTCTGCTGGACGCGACTTGAGAAATTGGAGTGTGATAACACTCCAGAATATATTTCGTTCGGTCAGAGATGAGAAAAAGAACGGCCGTGGTGTCCGCCTCTGGTCAGTGGCAAACGTACATGTGGTAGTAGGGGAGACAGCACTGATGATAAACTCTTCATCTTCACTGATCGCTTCCGCAGAGTCATTCGAATGCGCATCGTGGATAGGTATTTGATCAGTGGAGCACCCATGATGAAGACCAGCAGCAACCTGCTCAAGTCGTAACTTATCAAAGGTCGTGGTCCCCGTGAAATGTGTGATGATTTGCTCCATAATCCTTATCGTCTCCACGTCAAAGAAGCCGTCGAGACCACTTGAGGTTGTCAATGAACACATGTTGTGGTTTGTGAGACCATCTGGGTTCATTCCATACCTGCCCTTTGGGCGAGTCCCAGGCGACTTGGATATATCATTGAATTCGCAGGAACGACCCAACCGAGTGCATCTACTACAGGGCTGACCTCCCTGCCGGTGGCATTTCTCCTTCATTTTGCGGCACGCCTCGCAGCTGGACAGAGCTTTAGCGGTCTCAACAGAAGCAGCGCCTTTTCAACTCACGCTCTTGCAACTCTTTCTCTGCTCTCTTCGGGAACCCTCGGCCTCTTGCGTCGACCTTTCGCAGCAGAAGCGCTATGATCCATGGCCACGTTGGTCCCACTGACTTGCCTGTCCATCGCTCTAATTGGCTTCAGTCGCGTACAAAAATTGCACGTCGCCCTAGCACAGCAGTGAGAACACGATGCCCCGTATGTGTACTCGTACTTGAAAGTAAGCCTTGCGGATGTCAGTAGAATATTTGATGCCTGAGGTGTTGATTCAAGAGATCACGCCGTCAACGACGTCAGCGTGTGACCCCTCCATGAACCCCCCATCCTCCAATATGGCCACCACAACCGCAAACCAGCCTTCCTTTCACGAACGCATCCAAGATTACTACGCTCAGAAAGACAAACACTACGACCCCATCATCAACGCATTCAAAGACGCAAACACAGAAGCAGACTCAAACGAAGCTACCGTCCCGATCCGCAGCAAAGACAATATGCCTGTCCACCCCAGCGAGGAAGTTGCCGAAGGCAGTCAGTGCCCCTTCAGCCTTTCTAGCCACATCCCTCTATCCAATCCTCTACGCTATTCTGCTGCACTACCAAAGTCTGCTCATAAGCTGACGCGCGCTGCCCCAGATCTAACCGATCAAGTCGCAAAGGAGTCCTCCGACTCGACCGCCAGCACGCACGAGCTGCACCAGGAAGACACGGGCGCGACATCTGGCGGAAAGGCCAGCGCCATGGACCACAAGGCCAATCCCGTATGTGATCCTCTTCAGCTTCTTCTTCCTTCCTCCCTTTCCCCTTCCTACGCCTATCCTGTCTCCTCGATACTTCCTGCACCGCCCCGCCCTCTCCGTTAAGAACGTAGGCTCAGACGCTCCAGAGCTCGGCCGCGGCAGCCATGACGGAGATGGTGCAGGACAAAGCGAAGGAGCTGGTCGATGAGACGGGAATGGCGAGGGCAAAACAGGGCTGATGCTGACGGTGCACGTGATGCAGGGTCCAGTGATCGCGGAGAATTTGGGGGAGCCTGAGAGTAAGGAGGCGTTGAAGGATCGGGCTAAGGCGCTGAACAAGGAAGACGATGCCTAGAGGAGTGCGAGAGAGCCGAATCAGTGGAAGATGGGACGTTTCCTATGTTGGTAATTTGCATTGGACGGATGGATGGATGGCATATGGATGGGCGAAAGACTGCTAGTACCTAGAAAATGGCACTTGCCAATGATCTCAGATACAACGGGACCGCCACGGGAACCTAACTCCTGTATAGCGGTGATCGCAGCACTACACTCCCGGTCGTCAATTGTGCCTGAACACCTCCTATCCACCCACATCAGCCCTCATGGCGGTATCTCCTCCCCCTTCCAATCCCAACACCTGCCCCTCTCCCCTACGCCCAGCACCCTCCTCAACCTCCTCTCCTCCCGCTGCGCCTCCCCCTTCGCACCCCCCAGCAACTCAACCAATCTCTCCGCCACCCACTCCGCCTCAAATAACTTCTCCTCCCTCACATTCCCCCAAAACTCTCTACTCAACTCCGTCTTTACCGTCCCCGGATGCAGCGCAACCGCCATCGCCGCGTCTCCAGCCGTAGACCTCAGGAAATTATCAAACGTCTTCGTGATCTGGTTCACCGCCGCTTTCGATGCGCGGTACGAGTACCAGCCCCCGAGGGTGTTGTCCGTTATACTGCCTACACGCGCGGACATGAGGCCCATGATTGCTTGTTTCGGCAGGCCTTTCATCGCGTCGTCCTCCTCGGCAAAGGAGGCGTTCTTCTTGGGCAGGAAGGGCGAGAAGTGCTTCAGCATTAGCAGCGGGCCGAGCGCATTGGTTTGGAACGTGAGGAGTGCGGAGGAGGCGTCGATTTGGCGGGGGGACTTCTCGGGGAAGAGGAGGCCGGGGATTATGTAGGCGAGGTGGAGATGGTGCGCGCCATCGCCCTTGGTAGGGAACTTGGAGGCGCAGTGGGAGGCTGCGGACTCGATGGTGGTCTCGTCTGTTAGAGAGCGGTGTGGTCAGTATTCGTGACTATCTTCGGTTGCTGTAGAGCTCGCAGGGCTGGTGGAAGATTGGTAAAAGGTGGGGGAAGTGATACCAAGCATGTCAACCTTGAGCACATCGAGGCGACTCTCGTCGACTTTCAGTCCATTTAGGATCTCTCCTTTGGTTCTGTCAAGCTCCTTTCTCGCTGTTGCGACAACGGGGACATTGGTCGTTTGGAGGATGCGCCGCGCTAGCTGCAGCCCGATGCCGCGCGATGCGGGTGAGACGAGGGCCCATGGTCGCGACGTAGCTGGCATGGCAGGGAGGGGAGCTTCTGGTAAGCTCCGGACCGCTTTGGAGACATTGTGGAGGTGGAATGGGTGGAGAGAGCTGTGGGAAGGGCAACGGGCTGATGATGATGCTGAGACGCAGGGCGGAGGATCGGCGGCGCTGCGGGAGCGATCTCAGGAACAGCCTGACGGAGGAACCTCCACAAACTGACAATGATTCAACTTCGACACTCCATGCCATCAAGCTTGAAAGACCTGCCATGTGTCTGTGTGAGACATGTATGTCTTTCGATCGCCATTCGTCCGGAAGGACGCCAGAACCGACAATGAGCATGTTGGTTCCGCAAACTGACCAGACGTACTAATTTCCACCGGACGTCACAGTCGAAGCCTAACAACGCCTTCCGTCAGTTGAAGATGATAATATCTTTAGAGACTCAAGCTGTAGGACTCGGACTCAGATTCGAGGCTCCTGCTCGGATCATGAAAGGAACCATAACCAAAGCGCACTATGCCATCAGCAGACAAATTCACCATCGAATCGAGCCACTGCCCCTTATCTTCGTAGCCTAGTTTTGAATTCTGCACTGGTATAAGGTTATCACCTTGCCGAGATAGCAAAAGTATATCATGCTGCCGTGAAGATAAGACCGTTTGCTCTCCGGCAACATCAAACCCGGGCAACACTTTCTCGGATATTGCTGGGCTTGGTGTGTGGCAGCCGGCTGTGGACATCATCTTGCCTAGGTCCGTTGTGAGATGGTGCTTCTCCCTCCATTGTCTCCACTTTCATCGTAGAGGCTTGTGTCAATGTCTCAGATGCCTTTCAAGGGTTCTTGTCTCAAATCTCCTCTGTTGTCTCGCTCTTCCTCTTTCGTTCATATATGGTCGCTTCGCCTGTTACAGAGGCGCGCGCTGCCAGGCTACTGTCAACAATCTCAACCTATACACTGCGTCATCCACATTCTTATAATCTAGAGGACAACATCCTCCCTTAACCAAGGAGCCCCCAGGCTATGCTCAGCGTGAGTAGCATTAGCTTGTGTCGACCGAATGCGTTGAGACAGTCCATGACTCCAAGCTTGGCGCCGTCTAAACCCGACACACGAACGTCCGTGTCGTCAAGCGTTCGCTAAAACTTCATATGTCCAATAAATTTTTCTCTATTGCCGTCGAGCCAGCATTGTAATCCGACTGTTACATTGGTCCAACGCTAACAACCATCTCGGACAAAGGCGTTCTATGGGACTCCACATTGCGCGGCAGCACCGGACTTCCATTGTTCTGTCCAGGATATCGCGCGAACGCTTGCAACGGCATTGTTCTTCTCACAATGCCATTGTAGCGTTGTGACCAAATAGTGAACAGTATGGCAGGCAAGGGGTGAAAGTGTCCCAGAAGGGGTATTAAATCGCAGTGGATTGCCCTCTGGATTTGATCTTCATCCAACTTCTGTTACATCAGGGGACAGTTGAAACCTCCAAGAGTTTCTCAGGAACCTTCAACCTTCCTTCGGCGCACCAGGAAAGAAGTCCAAACTTGAGAACCCAATCACTTCCAACAACCACTACTCAATCTTTCATTGGTCCAACTCGGGAGCCGGCTCATTCAACCATGTTTCTTCAGAACAGCACAGTCCACAACTGTACCATGCCCTATCATGGGGCTATCTTCACGCGCCAGAGCGCTCCTGAACAAGTCCAGGGTGAAGGTATGTCCAAGTGGGCCATTGGCGGGATCGTCCTTGGGCTGATTGTCGCCATCGGAATGCTAGGATGGTTAATCGCCGTCCTATACAAATGTGTGACTGGAGACAAGGCGGCAAAGGAGAGTCGAGCCGACCATGCTCGGCGTCATGCACAAGCCACGAACAGTGGCCCGGAGGAGCATCAGGCCTCTAAACAGATTCGATCGGGTGGTACCCCCACCCCGCCATATTCGCTACCGCGTCGCCCAGAACCGGCAAGAACCAGGGGTGTTCGATTTGCGAGCCCTGCACAGCACATACCTAGTACGGATTCTGACCATCAGGGATTCGAAGGAATCGGGCTGAGCGCTCCAGCGCGCGCTCCGACATGCCAGTGCCACCACAATGCACCCCGGCCCCCACCGTCAGTCAGGGGGAGGGTCAGGGTGCGGCAGCCTCCTAGAGCTCTAGTCGGTGCAGCGGCAGCCTCGGGCATACCACTGGTGTTTTGAACGGTAAGTCAGCCTTTCCTAGGTGGTTCGTTTGAGTTTCCGGGTAATTCGCTTGGGTATTTTGGGTGGTTGATTGATTGATTAGACTGGGTGGTCATTTGGATAGGTCGAATGGTTGGTTCATGCTAGTAAGTACTCCCCTTAGACGCGCTTCTGGTAAGCTGCAGCCAAAACAAATCAAAATTGGGATTTACTCTCAACCCAAGTTTCGTTATTCCTTATATTTTGTGCTATGCACAATGATCCCCCTGGTATTGCAAAGGTCGTACCAATTACCATCTAGTATACTGATGCACACTATAGCTCGAAGTCCCAACCCCTAAACTCCTCTATCGCCGTCAAGGCAGTGTTGCGCTCTGACATTTGCATTATCCAACACCAACATCCGTTTCGGGCAAGGCGTTCTGCGGAACAGCACACCGCGTTGTAGCAGTGTAGTCTCGTTGTCTATTAATAGACACCGTCCGTACTGACAATAGCATTATCACCCTATGAGTTG
Source organism: Coniosporium apollinis CBS 100218 (assembly GCF_000281105.1). Lineage (NCBI taxonomy): Eukaryota > Fungi > Ascomycota > Dothideomycetes > Coniosporium > Coniosporium apollinis. Next base: position 71,732 of record NW_006913310.1, on the reverse strand, counting down.
CGTTTTCGAATGCTACGCAAATGATGAGATTGCGCTAGAAGGGTAAAATTGCGCCAGAAGGGTGAAAATGCACCAGAACAGGGGTCGAAGTATGGCAGGAAGGGGGCGAAAGTGCGCTAGGAGGGGTGTATAAAACGACATGTACTCCCCTCTGTACTGAGGCATCATTGCATCAACCAGCTTCCCTTGCGTTCGGGAAACACTTGAGATTTTTAAATTTCTTAGGAATCTTCAAACTTCTTCCAAAACACTCCAGATATCGGCGAAGCCGAAACCCGATCGACTTGAAAATCGATCTCCTCCGGACTTTACTACTCAACACTTATTCTCTCATATTTGAGTCCTGCGGACATGATCGTCCCAAATATCGCCACCTCCACTTCGACGATGATGCTTCATCACGGCAGCGTTTTCGTCCGACAGGCTACCCAGGAACAAGCCACTTCTGGACGTGGACTCTCAAAATGGGCGCTAGGAGGCATCGTCCTCGGAGTCATCGTCGCCATTGGCATGCTAGGCTGGGTAGGTGCAGTCGTCTGGAAATGCGCTACGGGAGACAGCGCGGCTAAGGAAAGCCGGGCTGACCACGCCCAAAGGCTCGCTCGGCGTCAGAATAGCGGGCCTGAGGAACACCAAGTCTCTGAGAAACCACGGGCTACTGAGGAACAACGGGTAACTGAGAGCCTTCCATTGGACGAGCCTCCACCGGACGATACTTCACCACACGATTCTTCACCGTACGCACATCTCGCTCACCCGAGGCCCACAAGGCCCGGTCGTATCAAGTTCGCTGATGGTGATTCACTAAACTCCGAGGCTTTCCCTTCTTGAGCGTCCCTACGCTAGGCACCAACACTGCATCAAACGCTTTCTCCCAATGCCAACACCCGCAAGTGGCAGGGAAACAGTTCGGGTGAGATGCCAGCAGGTCATACGAGAGGTTTGCTCTCTGGGTGGTGGATTTGATCTTTCTCGGCGCAGGGGCTGGGTCTAATTGGCGGTAAGTCTAACTTCTCGTTGTTGTTCTTGAATATTCGGGGTGGTTATCTGGATAGATCGGGCGGTTCTTTGGATAAGTTTGGTGGTCCATCTGCGGAAGTACTCCTCCACAGCTCCGCTTCTGGTAAGCAGCAGACCAAAAAGTATGAAACGGGGGTTCTGCCCTGACACCCTCCTGTCCCATAATGTTTTTGTTGTGATTCAACCTTGCTGACATATGTGTTGTGTACGCTGATTCACTGAATCCTTCCAAGCTTGCAACAGCTGCCGTCTAGTAAATGGCAACATGGTGGCTAGTTCTACGGTCACAGCTGCTCTCACTATGCTGATGGTCGCTTATAGGCCTATCAGTGCTGCCATTGCACTGCCTCACCTGCGAGGTGAACATACGCGAGAGTCGTGAACATACACCAGAAAAGAACAATAAAACGCCGTGCATGTCGCTCGACACTTCCCCCTCAGCACATTGCGCTTCTCGGTCAAAAGCACTTTGGGTATTTCGAAATCACCGTCAAGATCTCCTGCCTCATTCAACGCTCCGGAACTACCAGCTTTTGTCAGCAAGCTCTCGATCAACATCATCAAAGAACGGCTCTACCCAGCAATCTCGTCCGATCTCTGAACTCGCAATTCCATCCGATCTCCGCGACTCAAGAATGGTACCAATCAACCCTACCATGCTCCTCGTGCGGGCTACAATCGAAGAAGTCAGCCAGACCGACGCGTCCGCTCTTGAGTACGCCTCAGGTTTTGTTATCCTCGCAGCAATCGTGGGAATACTGGTGCTGGGCTACGCACTCGGCATCCTGCGGAATTATTGGTGGGATAGAGTCGCTGCGGGGAGTGACCACTACCCTAGCGAGGGGGGTTTCGGCTTTGCGCGCACGATGTTGCCTCACTATGGAGGCGCCTTACGCGAATACTTCGGTAGCCGCAGATCCCGTTCGGAGAACGGCGAAGACCGTGGCACACGGCTAGTCGACCTTGCACGCAGTGGTCCTGAGCCGCTTCCGGGGTCGGGGATAGCGAGGCAAGACACGGCGCCGCCTCCTTATATCGCGCCGCCAGCTTACACGCCTCCTACTCGGCCGGCTCCTGCAAGGATTGTGGATGCCCGTAATACGGATGCCACCCAAGTGGTTGTCACAATCATCGAATTCAACGGCCCTCCGTCATACACACCACCTCAGTCACCAACACCAGCATGAGCAAGGCTTTGAGTGCAGCGAGAGAAGGCTGTTTGGGATGCTGCTCCGGAGATTTCTAGGTGGTCAACTGTCTTTCCAAGGGTTTGACATGTTGTTCGGGATGGCCGCCTTGGGCTTTGGAATGAATTGCATGGTTTCTTGAGTGGTTGAACTTGAAATGGTCGTTTTCTCAGCTACGCTTCTTGTACACTCATCGCCAGCTCATAAAAATCAAGATCGGGGGTTACTCCTACATCTGTTGTTCACTCCTTCATGGTTGGAACAAGGTACCCTTACTATTGGCTTTCTCCCGAAGCTCCCGGAGGCGCATGATTCACCGTTAATGGTCCACAGCAGTATGCTCTATACAAGAGCATTGCGCAAGATCGGCCGGCTGTGATTGTCGCATCACCACATCAGACTTATATCAATCGTTGCATGTATGAGCGAAAATTCCGCCGGCTAGGATTGACTCCCCCTGAAAGGCAAGCCATACCAACCAGAAATCCGTGTTCGGGCAAGATAGAATGAAACAGGACGCCGGCAGCATCTTCAATCAAAATAGCGGCCTGGTATTCGTTCTCGTATACCGACCACGGTGAATATCGTACTGTTTGCACTGAGAGGGACTCAAAAATACTCTACTTGTGAAAGTGATCGTGTTCTCCATGGGCATTACCGGACGGCGCTGTAAAGCCACTCTCCTTCCAAATTTCCGTCTCCCGGAGCAGGAAACTCAGAGTTCAATCGGCCGGAACCCGGGAGCCACGCACCTGACAAAGGCATTGTCGGCAGTGTCCAAGCACAGCGTCGAACACATGGCTGCGAGGCCAGTACTAGGACAACAAACCCACTGCCTCAAGAGTACGAGGCGGTCCTCGCGGAGGACTACATGCAGATGGATCGTGTCCCCGTAGGTGGAGATGTTCGGAAGCCCAAGGAGAAGGGTATGTGGTATTGGACCCTTGAGGTAGTGAGTGCTTTGATGTTTGCGCCTGTCGCGGCGTAGTGCCCGTACGAGAGGAGGCTTGTGGTGCCGTATCTTGAAGAAGATGGGGGGCTTAGAAGGAGAGCTTAGCGCATTCGCTGGATCGGGTGGGGTGGTGCGAGGCAGCTGCTGGCAGTTGTTGTTCGATTGTGTGTTTCCTTCTCAGAGTCTTCAGTTGTTTTGACTGCAGTAGGGTGTAGAGTTCCTGCGCTTCCGGTGAGTGCCAGCTACTTTAAAAAATGATAGTCTGATTATCGTGACTTTATCTCATATGAACTTGAATGCTGTGACGTGCATGTACTCGTAAGCCGCACCGGATGGATGCGTCCTGGTCGATAGCTTCTGTATGACTATACGAATAGCGGTGGCCATCATACTCCATAGTCCATTTTGAAGCTGCATATTTCTTGACACATTGTCCAGCTACAATGTTTCCGCACAGATCATCGGACCCGTTATCTCCTCCCTCTTCTCCTTCCCACAAAGTTGTTCCACGATAGTCAGCGCGAAAAGCATAGCAGTGCCAGGCCTGAAGATAATCAACCGTGTCAGTGACCTACGCATTAAGTGCACTCTCTCCGAGCGGTGAGGTGGAAACATACCCCCTACTCGTAACAACTCCCCCATCAACCACAACCCTCTCCTCACTATAGTCCCATCCTTTCCCCACAATACCCTCCTTGACACTCGGATGGCTCGTCACCTTCACCCTTTTATTCCTCTCCCCTCCCTCAGTCTCTACACTTTTCACCAGCGCCGTCGTCCCTGCGCAGATACACCCCACCAGCTTCCCCTTCTCCCTGAAATCCCGTAACAACTGTAGCACAGTCTTCGAATCGCAAAACGCCTTCGCGCCCGGCGCGCCTCCGGGTAGTATCAGCGCATCGAACTCTTCGGCTCGCAGCTTCTCGTCCAGACTCGGCGCGTCCGGCAGGATCTTGACGTTGCGGGAGCAGACGGCGAACTGCTCGTTCTTGAGATTCACGCCTGCGGAGCGGACTGTGATGCCTGCGCGTGTGAGAACGTCGTAGGGGGTTACGAACTCGATCTCTTCGGTGCCGTCGGCGATGAGGATGAGTGCGGAGGGCATCGTGGCTGGATGTGCTGTATGTGTAGGTGCAGCAGCTTGGCTATGCTTAGGGTCAGCTTGCGGAGCTCAAGCTCTCAGGCGTTGTGGAGTAAAGTAAACGGTCTGGCGGGGCAGACCCTGAATGACGTTGCGGGAGTTTCAGGATAAAGCCACGTGACGGCCACGTGACGCTCCTGTCCATTGTCGCAAGCAGTTAACCATCAGCCAGCCCTATGGTTCGAATTCCTTGCGGGCGAAGAAACTATGGGATACGGCTGGCACAGATGACTCTTGCCGCCGTATAACAAGCTCGAGCAGTCCCAATATACAATGGACATCCCTCTCTTTCAGCTTCCTTTTCGAGAATCTGTATGCAGGTGGACGTAGCAGTTTGTATTCTGGTTGTAGGATGCGCAGGGCTTGGAAAGTGCCTGCTAAACAAGCTACTCTGCGGGCGATTCCCTGGTGCTGATGATGCAACCGTCGTTCGGTGTACTGATAAACGCTTCCTTGTCCCGAGTGGTGTGGGTAGGCGTCGCTGATGGCTAGTAGAGCTCCGAATGTTCCCGGGCGGCCTTCAACACATAACTTGATAGGAGTGGCAGTACTGTGGTTCCCAAGAGCCTCCTTAACACAGCGAACTCAAGTTCCAGGCCGGGTATCCGTAGTATTCTGGTTGCGGCGGGCTTGGAGCTCGGATATCTTCTTCTCCAACTCGGTCCTCCTTGTGACGAGTCTCGCGCGCGCATTCTCGAGCTGTGATATCCGTTCTTCAGGGGACGCTTCTAGGACGACTTTTCTCTCCTGTCACGCACCGGGTGATTAGTAACCCCGTTAACCTAGCAGAATTGTATTAGGTGAGAATGGGGAGAGCCAGGAGGCCTAGAAGTGGCAAGGTTGAAAGAAGAACGAGGCAGTAATAGCTTACCTGCTTGAACTCCTGGCGTGTCTTCAGTCCGGCTCCATACCAAGCTCCGGTTACGGTGACGGCTGCGACGGCGCCGGTCATCACCAAGCGGCGAATCTGTTGCTGCTGAGACATTCTATTCGGATCCTGTCACGGAAAACTCGAGGCGATCGCTGCGACGTCGACGTGTTTGGAGAGGAAGTATTCGTGCCGTTGATGGCGAAGTTGTCATGGAGCTTGGACGCTCTTTCGGGATGCTATATCGGGAAGGTAAACCGACTGGAGCTCCCCTACTAACGCTCTACTCCGTCCAGACACAACGTCTATCCAGACCCTACGCAAAGCCTCGAAGATCGAGTCAACAATCCAAACACAATCCCGAGCTTACCGCAATCCCATCATGTCGCAACAACCACGCCCCCAAACAAGCACCTCCTCGCGCCTCAGCACCCTCCCCTCACAGAAGCCCCGCCAGCTCTCCCACCTCCACTCCCAGCTCGCTCAGCTCACAGCTAATGTCTCCGATCTCGAGAACCTCCTACGTATGACGGCGGTACAAGCGGAAAGCATGCGCGGGCTAGGGGGCTATGCTGGTGGAATGTGAGTCCACCTGTCTTCTGCGGTGCGCTGGGAGCATTTGGCTGTATGCGATATGGAAGCATCTGCGCATATGTTACATAGTAGGGCATAGCACAGTTTGGAGAAATGGCTGACAATTCGAGACGACAGGTTCATGGCCGCAAGCAAAGTCCTCGGCGAAGAGACCGTAAGTGGTGGGAGCACTGCCGCAGGATCCGGTGCGCAGGCCGACACCCGCCGGCAAGGAGATCGGAATGGTCCTTGAGGTTACCAACGAGCCGTTTTCAAAGCGTCCTTCGAGCAACGAGTTGCCTGAGTCACAAAATTGAAAGTAAACGTTGGAAGAGCCGGTGATACGCTGTTCGAAGGCATGGATCCGGCCATGTCCTGCTCTCAGACAATGTGCTTGACTGGTTGTCTCTAGCTTGCGTGTGGACTTTTTACGACTCCAGTGTTAGCACCGACCTCAGCGCAGGAGAATTTCAGGGCTGCTATCCTATCGCTGGACGTTATTTTAACGGAAAGAATGTCCGGGAAGGGTGATAACGGGTCGAGGGTGAGAGCGGGCCGGATTTCGAGCATAGAGACCAGTGCCCTGAGATCGACGTATGGAGACGGGAGAGTCCCTGGATCTAAGTACCGTCTTGAGACACTGGTGAAATGATGCTGTCGTCATTCACGGGAACCCAGCGCCCAGCCGTGGAACGGATGCAATGCAGCTGTTATGACAATCCTCTCATCATGTCCGAGTCCCTTGAGTAGAGTCACGTGGCTTGTTGGAGGGTTTGATTGGGGATTTTGCTGAGGTTAGAACGGCCAAATTGTATCTGATGTAGTCTCCTTCATTCACCTTAGTGTACTGCGTACAAGGGAGGATGTTCACGAGTCTCATTGGTCTAGAGTTTACCGCTTGTGAAGGCCTCGTCTTCAGCACTCATCGAGGTTATCAAGCTCGGCATTCAGGTCCGCCACGTTCCGTCCCCAAGATGGTTGCAGCACCTGCAAGCCATTATTCGCTGCGGATGTTGCCATGCAGATAAGACGGAATCACTGCCTAAAACTGGAGTATAGAACAAGATCACGATAGCCAAGCGCAGCAACGTACTGTGTAACTATCACGGAGGCTTTGCCGACCACCTTTCCCGAGCTTGGTGCCTTATTGGTACCGTGTTGTGCTATCTTTGCAGCGATGCATCACGCAAGATAAGGAGCTGAGCTCGCAAACACCCTTGCGGAAGCGTGCAGATCTCAGCGTATATATGAAGCTGCTTTACCCTCGTGAGTGCGTTGTTCGCAGGCTCGACTTATTGGCAAGACGGACCGTCACCACCAGATACGCGGATCATTCTTGCCGCCACACGCGCTTCTCGATATATGTCCTGCTGGATGGATGCCTTACTATTCGAGCTACGTGGTGCCGGACTGAGTGACCAACGGCCTTGGAACCCATCTCCAGCGCTTGTTGGAAGCGTCCGGCCTCGCTGTGTCAAGTTTCACCGCTTCACTGTCAACGCTCAATCACACCACAACGGCCAGGCGATTGCACCATCCAAGGTCTCCGTGCACCAGCCGTTGTTGCGGCGGACCGAGTTCTCGAGAGATCAGCTCGACCAGTCGCTTGATAATCCACAGCAGTTGCTTGGTGCTCCCGTCTCGAACACAAGCAACGGCGCACGCGCCAGCCGACACATGCTCGAAGCGTTGAGCCTGCCTCGGGCTGACTTGCATGGCACCGTCTGCCGTGTCCCAGCGCGGTGGCTTGGAGATCCCGTGTTTCAACCCCCACGCGGCTGCTGCTAGCGCAAATCCGGCAAAGGAACAAAGCCAAGACTGCACCAGGCGGATCCTTGTGCGAGCCTTCCGGAGGACTCTCCTGCTCCCGGTGAAGAACGACAACATTTTTCAGCAGCCGCCGTGGTGGGGGGTGAAGTTGTGCATCTTGTTCCTAGGAATAGTCGGCCCGCGATCTGCACGTGAAAGTATCCCCGCCATGGCGCGACCCCTGCCAATATCTGTGTTACACTTTGTTACACAGCAGGAACAATCGTATCGGACGGGAGACATCGAAGACGGGAGTCTTCTAGGACGGGATAGATATTATCCGCGTTTCCTGACGTCGTGAGTATCTTGGTTTCATCGCCACGCGGACACGATTTTGTGAGTTGACTTTCTTTGTTGCACACTGTACGCGATCCAGACGATAGCATCTCAATGCAATTTCCATCTCCTTGGTGTCCGTTTGAGCGGGCTTTCCTAGTGCAGTCTCTTCAATGATGCCGCCGCGAGGAGTTTCCTTTCGCCATTCTCGTACCTGAGCCAATTGCTGGGCATCTTGGAACAGCTGCGAGTCATTGCCCGATTCCCAGACGGCCGATATCGGCTGTAGAGAATAAGAAAATACTACGACGACCCTGCATCCGCCGTTCGTTGGCGCAAGCGGACGCTCCAAGGACTGTACCGCTGGTTGAGAATAAGTCCGTCTCTGTCAAGCGGGACAAGCGAGGTTCCTGCAGCATCGATTCACTGGCTGAGGCTGAATATCGATATTTACATGTGATGACAGCTAGCGCGGCTCCGCATCGCGTCAAAGCCAGCTAGTGCCTCATACTCTAGTGCAAGGCGGTATGAAGAGACCGATCTATCATCATCCAGTGGCTAGACGATCCACCATGGTGTTTTCGAACACCCCTCCGATCCCCGAGGAGTTTCCGTCTTCGGTGTTGGGGGAGAGGTCGCGTGGCTCGTTAAGCGGTCTGTTCCGTGGTTATGGAGTCTCGCCTTGCGGATGTATCGTTTGGATAGACGAGCGGGCCATCCGTGCGACTTGATGGTCCGCTCCGCCGTTTCAGTGAGCCGGCACTAGCGGAGTCGTCGCGTTGAGCCTGGCGGAATAAGATTACTCCAGGGCATCAGCAAGCTCTCGATCCGAGGGAAGGCCAAAATAGACGTGGCAACCTTCATTTTGGCCTTGCCTTGGTCCAACTGTTGGCGGGCGTCTGTTGTTGACGTGCAGCGCTTGTGCAAGCTCCAGCATTTGCTGGACTTGTTGTGAATGATTTAGAGCGTGTAGCCATCTGAGCTTGACTTTTTAGGTGGTCAACGGGAGGCTGGTTATGAAGTCTGGAAGTTGATCGTCGGAAGTATTCGGAAGAACCGGTGGGCATCAGGGAGAACTTCGGAGCGTTCTCTCAAGGAAAGGCGAGCCGCGGGTTGGCCCAGTTGTTGACCGCCAAGGGGACGTTGAAGCATTGCGGCGGTGCGGCGGTGCGGCCGTCCTCAAAGTGACGTGTGGGCTTGTGCAAGTCCGCATGTCCGCAGTGTACCTGTGTAGATATTTATGAAAGCGGGAAAGAGTTTGTGGTGTTCTTGCAGCTGCCGCAGCCTCCAACACGCCGACATGTGACTGGGATTCGTTATGGGCGGGGCAACTCCGCATAGAGATTGCCAGTGAGCGGGCTCGGCGGGCTAGGTCGACGCTAGAGTACGGCGCTGGCTTCCTTTGCTACTGTAGCGCACGGTCGAAAGCGTTATGGGGCAGATCGGGTTACTCGACTTGCAGTATCAACAAGAGTTGGTGCTTGCGCTGGCATAAGCTATCAGAAGAGGTCAATGTACTCTGCATTTCCATCCTGCACCTCCTGCTCCATCTTCAAGCAGCATCCGAGACATCCCCGAGGCGAGAGTCGACGCCTCCAACCCACAAAGACCAACTCCCCTCTGCACCGATCCTTCACCGAGCCGGCCTATTGCAGCACCAGGCCTCGCGGCTTCGTGCATTTCGACATGCCTTTTCTGCGGCACGCCCTGCCGCGCTTGTTTCCTCGCTGCTAGATGACGCCACGGACGCCAGCCGGTAAAGCCTCGAGCTACCGAGTACTTCCTAACGTCCCCCGAAGCCCTACTTTCACCCTTTCACCACTTGCGATCGCCGCAGCGGGCCAGTCTTTGCTCGCGTGTGCAAACTCTCGGGTTGGTTGTGGAGCAGCTGCGCGGCATTCTGTCCGCAGCATCTGCAAAGTCCTGAACACGCCGCCTCAACACGCAGGGCCAGGCGCGAGAAATTGACCAGAAATCTAAGAGTACCTACCTTACCTACCGTACCCACCTAACATTATTCCCTGCACCCGTCCGCCGTCAAGACCCTTGGAAGTGGAAGCGCCACTTTTAGCCGGGCTGCGTCGGCTCTTCGAAGCTGAGAAGCTGATTCGGCGCTTCCGCACCACACACAAGCCCCCCCCCCTCCTCTCCACCGAACTCCCATCCCGCATCGTCAGCGCCCACCGTCGACACCTGGTCAAGGAGGCCCTCAGTCGATCCTAGGGCGTCGCAGAAAAAGGTCGACGCCAAAATAACCAGGCTCAGGACAGCTAGCCTCGCCGCACTGTCGAGCCGGCAGATGCTGGGCTGACTTCTGAAATTATCCCGACCCAAGTCACCTCCGTCACGCCGCTTGCTGCACACGGCCCACAACCACAGCAGAGATCCCCTCGAGTCCGCGCTCTTCCCCGTTGGGCGTTCCTTCGTGGACAGAACAGCAGAAAGGCAGGGCTTCAACTGCGAACTGCAGCATACTTACTGAGACCCATTGCTTGTCTCACTGGGCGCTCCTCCCCGCATCCTTGCGCAACACCGGTCGGCAATGTCTGGGGCGCAATATGGGGAGCGTGGGGGAGGTCTGCACGCTTCAGGCCTGTCCAAAGATTCGAATGGCTCCGCTATTGGCGGAGCTGCAGACCTCCAAAACCTTCACTCGTCCTCGTCTCCTCGGCACGTTCACTTCCCTCCCGGCCACTTCCAAACTTCCTCAGGCTCGTCTTCGGCGATACAGTCGCTCACTTCCGCCAGCACAATCGACAGCAAGCTGGATCTGTCGCCCACGGACAACGTTGCTCGTAAGGGCGTCCTGCGGGAGTCCTTCTTCCCTGACTGGAAAGATGACACTGGAGGGCTGGCCGAAATTGAAAGCCCAGAGGAAATGCAGCGGAAAGACCCGTTGGGAACACAGATATGGAGGCTGTTCAGTCGGACGAAGGCGCAGCTACCGAACTCGGAGCGCATGGAGAACCTGACATGGCGGATGATGTCCATGAACTTGAGGCGGAAGCAGCTCGAGAGACAAGAGTGGGTTCCCACGAACTACGTGATGCTGATTATTAGACGTTGCGACGCTGACGCTTACCATGACTTGTTCCTAGGCTGTCTCGACGGAGTAGGATGCATGCAAGCGCACCCAGCGGAATCGCGCAACTGCGAAGCTCCGTCGACCATCAGGCTTCGCCGACGATGCAATCCTTGGATTCTATGAATCTTGACGACTTCATTGTTCCATCGTCCGTAGCATCCCCGGCAGGGCTATCGCCTTCAGCCGCACACGAGCCGGATTCGACTAGCACCAGTGCTACTGCACCTGGCATCCCGATAAGGCGATCAAGCCAGATGAACGACCAGGACCTGCTTCTTCGCGCTTCCGCTCCTTCAGTACCACCTGCGGTCCAAAGAGGCAGCGAGTTTGGATATGTACAACGGCACGTGCGCAAGACAAGCATTGACGAAAGAAGGGTAAGTCGGACCGAACCCCATCTGTGTGTCGCCGTCAGCTTACCATACACAACCAGCCCCCCAAGAGACGAGCAGAAACATCGCCTCAAGTTCCAGCTGTCAACAGCATTATGATACCCAATGATCCTGATTCAGAAGCGGCTCTTAATAACTACAGCCTCGACCAATCCCACCTTCATCCAGCGTATCAACCCCAAGCTCTGCACCCTTCGCAAGTACCCTTTGCTCTCGACACTTTCAACATTGACAACGATCCGATCATGAGCTCTGCTGGCCCCTTCCAGCAGCAGTTTGCCTTCTCGCCGGTCGGCTCTCCGATGATGAACCAGAATACCTTCTCCAGCATGTTCAACCCGCAGTCAATGGCCTCTTCTCTAAACTCGACCGACTACTATTCATCCCCCGGTTCCGCCTATCCGTCCACTGTTTCCACTCCTCAGCCAATACCGGAAGGCGAGCATATCTATTTCGATCGCACTGGCATGGACATACGACGGCCACATCCCATGCAAGGCTATGGATCTCATCAACCTTCAAACCTTTCGACCTCAATGCAACCTCAGTATATCTTCAACCCCAATGGGGACACCTTGTTCAGCGCCATCACACCATCCGGGCCTCCTGCGCCCTTCTCTGCACCGTCATCCCATCAGTCAAGTCACATCGATCCGAGCCAGGTGCTGCACTCGGACTTCTCGACCACTCAGTATCCCGGCATGCAAATCTCTCGTCAGGAGAATATGTTCACTTTCGGCGCCGACTCAGACAACGAGGAAGATGAAGGAGGATCGTTTCCAGATCGGACTATGCCGATGCAGACAGATTACTCGCTAATGGACGACCCGGCGATGGACTTGACCGGTGGCTACCAGTGGGAAATAAACCTTTCCAATCAGTTCAATCCTATACCGGCACGCTATCCCGCAGGACCACCCCGAAAGACAGTCACGATCGGGCAAACCGAGATGGTGCCTTCGCCGCAGGACTGGCACGGTGGTGGCAGTCTAGGTCGCACTCACGGGTCCGCGGCGTCCGTGAGCGACATTCGCAACCGCGGTAACGATCAGCGACGACAAAAGATACCAAGAACCAGCTCGACTCCCAATGCACCCGCCTTGGCGAATTCATCCGCGATCCACCAAAGGCCGCAATCGTCACCGAACTCTCCTCCAGAAACAGCTGGTTCGGCAGCACCTTCACGTCCTACAACACCTGGCGGTACCAAGACTGGAGAGCAGAATGGGGTCCCTACCACTTGCACTAACTGTTTTACGCAAACAACGCCTCTGTGGCGGCGCAATCCCGAGGGCCATCCTCTCTGCAACGCTTGCGGTCTGTTCCTAAAGCTTCATGGTGTTGTCCGACCGCTGTCTCTGAAGACAGACGTCATCAAGAAACGAAACCGTGGTAGCGGCAATACGGTACCGACCGGAGGCGGCTCTTCCACGCGCTCGTCAAAAAAGAACTCGCGTAAGAACTCGATCGTGCAGACTCCGGCAACGACGCCGACATCTGCTAGAGGCCCGACTGACTCAGAGTCACCCAAGTCAAGTGCCGGTTCAGCGACTGGTGCGCCCAACGCCGGAAGCAGCACTCCCATGTCTGGATCAACCTCAACCGTGAAATCCGGTGTTGTGCCTATTGCTCCCGGTCCGCCGAAACCAACAGTCACAACCGTCGCAAGCACAGCGCCTAGTCGAACCGTCACGATTGCGCCGCCAAAACGGGTGCGGAGACAGAGCCGATCTGGAGGTCATCAGATCGAGATGGCGGACGCGGATGACACGAGCGGGAAAGCGCCGGCACGCGGGAAGCAAATGCAGCCTGCGGTGCCTACCATGCCGTCGCAGTTTGCGAACCCGATTCCCATGGGCGCGATGGGGCAGGGTGTTCCGCCGGGCGGTCACAGCGGACCGCAGGAGTGGGAGTGGTTGACGATGAGCTTGTGAGATAGTAGGAGTGAGATACTGATTAGGCGCGGGATATAGAAGGCGTTCAGGGAAGCGGGTTCGTTGGACGCTACGAGCGACGATTGCGTGGGACATGAGTTGGGTCGATTGATGCGAGATACCATTTGAGTACGAGTTGGGCGATGGTCGTATAGACGCGGGTAGAGGACGGTTATTCAGTAATGTTGCTTGGCGGATCTTGCGGCCGATTTCCTCTCCCTCACCACCCCATGTGGGTCACGGCTTATTTACTTCAGTCCGCTTTCTATCCTGCCAAAGACCATATACGGGCAAGGCAGTACACGACCGGCGTTTGGGCGTCCCGATCGGGTTCTGGCTGGATGGCTCTCCTTCTTTCCAGATCTTCTCTCAGTCCCTGGACACCTTTGCCCTTTGTGGCCTTTTGTCCCTTTCTTTCCGCACTGCGCATGGGGACCTCGGCTCTATTTAATTCCTCCACTTCTCACTCTCTCTAATGCACATCCACAACTCCGCCAAGCACAGCAGTCAAGCCATTGATGGAGGCAGGCGCTTCAATGGCTTCGATAAACGTCATGCTTTCAGCGGGCAGTCTTGGCTTTTGAGGAGCAAGACCTGTTTCGCTCTTTCTAATAGACCTACGATTCTCCTTGCTTCCTTCGAGCTGTGCGATGAGAGCGCGGCTCATGCTGGTACACACATAGACGACTAGAGATAGTCCTAGCTGGTGATTTAATTCTGGCTCATGAGACGGATTTGAGAGCCTTTACACTTATGATATGGATATTGGTATTGTGGCGCTTTGTTATCACCTAATCCCCGTATCCACCCCTTCTGTGATCGGCTGCCAGGTCACCGGCGTTGCCATGTTGCTGGTAATCACCATGCCTGTCCTACTCGCAGTATATCACTTGGAGGAACCACCCCACAACCTTCATCCGGGCCCCTCGCCAGCGTAACCGCTCCATCTTACCTCCGCAAGAGATTGCGAAGAGGTTGTTAACTGTCTCACAACGGGCCAATATGACGTTCTGCAGCCCATCTCCATCCGCTGTAGACTATCTACCGATTCCCAGCGCAAAACGCGCATTGCGATCTGGCCGGGCAGGAATGCGTTACCCGTACCCACTCGGGCTCACTACACGAGATTACCGTGAAGTTCGTGCTATGCAGCTTCTGAGCTCCACCTCTCGGTATTCATCCCTCTACTGCACCTGCAAGGTCTGCGGGGACTGAAACCAGGAACGTACCGAAGGGCTCCCTTCCCGGAGACTAAGATGGCTCTGATGAGACTGCCTGTACCTTCTGTTATTTGAACCAGGTGTTTCTCGTGCAAGGATCTCTGCACAATCGTTCCGCTTTGCTTGATAGGCAATGAGTCCTGAAAAAGTCACGTGTTGTCGGTCTCGGGCAGGGGTCCGGGGTGAGTTTGTGGAGAAGGAGTACATTAGCCCTGCTAACGAATATTAATCTTCGAGATTCGAGAGCTGTATGGTCTGATAGCTAGGTGTTCGAAGATTTTTGAGCACTAAACTTTGTTGAAGAAGTCCTTTTGGATGTGTTGATGGTGCGGGGTTTTTCTTCGTGGCTGCTGGAAATCTCGCGGGCGATTTCGAATGTCAGTTTCAGTAACAACTATCAGTTTCTGATGATCGAGGATCACTTTTCTGGTAGTTGAGTTTTTGCTCGGACTATTTTGAACCCTTTGAATATTCTGAACTAGAACTGATTTCGAACGATTTGCTGATGCAATGTAGAAGCACGTGATTTCGGAATAATGGAAGATCCGGATGCTTTAATTAATATTATTTCGGAATGATAGAAGATCCGAATGCTGCAATTAATATTATATTATTAGTCTTATTAATATAATATTAATTCACAGCTATTACTATAGACCTATTCTTCTATAAAAGAGCGATGCCTACCTCTCTTTTTCCTCTTCTCTTCCAGACCTCTAAACATCACTGTTCTTAATGGTTTGAAAGGAAATCACTTCTGCTATTTCATTAACTAGAGCCTACTCACTACCAACTACTCTACACTACAAACACCTTGAGGAGCACTCAACTAGATTACTCAAACAATACGAACATGGCTTCAACTGATAGAAATACCACCTCATCGGCAGCCACAGTTGCCCGCAAGCGAGGAAGGCCTAGAAAGTAAGTCAGCTTTCCAAATCCAGTTCAATCCTTTTATGGCCCATCTCCGCAACACGCGGCGGTGCGACAGATGACAGTTGGACGAAAAGGATTGTCAAAAACAAGCCTTGCGGTTGTTCGAGAAGTCCGTCTTATATCTACTAACTATATCGCCAGGGTTACTAATACAACTCCTCTCATTACCCAAACTACCCACAGAATCTCCGAGAGGCAGATCAGCATGCAGATGTCAGAAGCTTTAGCGTAAGTCTGCATTCCCACTACTACTCCAAACAATCATACTGACTCCACCACCCACAGCCAAAAGCAGAAGAAAATCGAACAGCTAGTGTAGGTCTCACTCCACCGCTCCGTCCCTCCGTCACGTACCATCTGACTAACCTCATCTCCAGGAAAATGATGAACACACTCGGAACAAGGCACAAGATGTTGCACGGACACGCCAAGCGACAATATTTACAGTTACATCGTTTCAGAAACGCAATGAACATAATGTCCATAAAGCACAAAATGTTACACGAACACGCCAAGCGACAATATCTACAGCTACATTGCTCCAAAAACGCGATGAACATACTGTCAATAAAGCACAAAATGTTACATGAATATACCAGGCAACAAGCTATACAGCTGCAGCGTTTCCGTCAGCTGTCTGCTGCCAGAATTACCGCTACGTGGGCCGCTATGATGGCGCAGAGGGCACATGTGCAGCCAGCGGCTCCGAGACAATAGATTGCGAATATGAGCTGTGTCTATCAAGAAAGCGCGGTAGGGACTGAGGCGGCAGACTGAAATCACTTCATGATGAGATATCGCGTACTGGGCATTGGATTTATGTGGTTTTGTAGTACTTGGTATATAGATTTGTAGATGCGAACATTAACGGCTTCATTTCTTAGACCACAAGTGCTAAGCACCTCTCTTATGAAGACATGAGACTATGCGTTGAGCTTCTGAAGATTTTCTGCAGATTACTGTCCAGCCTGGTTGAGTAATGCTGGCACTCGAGACGTCACGTCCTATGTCACTTCTGCGTTGTGCCTACTATAGCAGTTCTAGCGTACAGGCAATAATACAAGCAAAGCAATGAACAGAATGAACTAACGAGCGATTGCACATCCTCCACCTTGGGGGATAATCGAGAGAGCAAGTACAAGCAAAGAACTCCTCGACATGCCATACATCCCTCCTCACATATAGCAATCACTGGTAAGCCACCTCCGCAACACCTTACACCACCTAGCACGACATCCCACCAGCTCACACCTCAATCAGACCCAGCCCAATCTCCCCAAAGTCTTCCTCCTGCCTTATTGAAATGAGCCCCTTCGTCGCCAGACTCAACACATGCAACAGCGCCTGCGCAGCCACCATCCTCGAATTGGTAGCCGGCGGCAACAGCTCCTCGAACGAGACCTCACTCACATCCTCCGTGCGCGCCGCGGCCCCAACTTCTCCATCAGCAGCTCTACCGCGCTTTTCCTCGATCCCCGCCTCAATAAACGTGAGGAAGTTTTGCGCCTGCTCATCCAGCGCAGCACGCTGCCACTGGCTCTCCCCCGCCGTCTGTGTATCCACCGCCGCAGCCGGCCCATAGAGCTCGAACTCGTCGTCTCCCGTCGGCGGTGCGGCTCCTAGGTCGCCGAGATCCGCAAACGCGTCGCTGGCGCCGAAGTCCAGCTCCTCGATTCCCGCCGGGAGAGGCCCACCGCGGCCGACAAGAGGACTCGGACTCACGATACGTCGCCCGAGGGAGCCAGGCACGCCGACAGAGGAAGGACGCCCGAGAGTGCCGCGCCGGATGGTGCTCGCGGCACGGGCGACAGAGGAGCCGCGGATCGAGGCCGTGATGTTCCAGGGCAGCACGCTGGAGATGTCGTCGAGTGCCGAGGGTGCCTCACGCGGCAACTCGACGTCATGGTCGCCGAAGCCCGTAATAACGCCCTCGTCCTGCTCCGGCCCAACGCCGCGGAAGACGTCGTCGGCGGAGGGACGCGGACGCACGCGGCGGGCGGCTTCTTCGGTCTCGGTGTCGATGCCGCTGTCGCGATCGCGTTTTGTGCCAGCGTAGAAAGTCTGTCCCGTGATTTGTTCCCAGAGGCCCGCGCCCGCGAAGGCAGCGAGAGGGTTCGTGATCCCATCTGTAGGTCGTGCGCCGATGCCACCGAGTCCGGCGCCCAGGACCCAGAACTCGGCATTCTTCCGCGCTTGGAGGGGAAGGCGGTGGGCGAGCTTGGTTTGCCCGGCTTGTTGCATGTTGGCCAGGTAATCTGTGTTCCAGCGGGCGAGATCGCCGTGGCGTAGCTCAATGCTCTGGTCGAGTGCGATGACGCGGGGGGCGCGAGGACGGCGGGCTTGCTGCGCTTCAAGTGCTTCAGAGGATGGCTCTGCTTCCGTCTCACGAGCTAGGGACGAGCCGCGGAGGATGGCGGGTGGGGGGCGTTGGGCGATTGGGAAGGCTTCACCTTCTGGCAGGCTGTTGTCGTCTCCTATCATGGGCAGGTCAATGTCCATCTGGTCTCCGAGCTACGTACTGTTAGAGGCCTCGCCACAACAGGCAGATTCGTGCAAACTCACGGGAACTCCGGCTGCTACACCTGCAGCATGCTCTGCGCGAACCCGCGCACTGGCAGCAGTGACATCGCCAACCCCAGCTGCTGCGCCCGTTCTTGGCACACTCGGTCGTGGTGCTGTCCCAGCGACTGAGAAGTCCAGCAGATTTCCTTCCGCATCGAACGAGAAGTCAGCCTCAGGCAAGAATCCTTCATCATCGCCAGGTGCTGCGGCTGCCCCAAGGCAGTCGTCGCCCGGAACGATGAAGCCACCAATGTCACCCACTGCTCCTGTGTCTGAGGTAGGGATAACGAGGCCACCGACTGGTCCCCCGAAGGCAGCGCCGGGGCTGGTGGTAGGCGTGTGCGGTGAAAGGGAGGTCAAAGGTGATTCGGCCGTCAGGGAGGCTTCAAGGGTGGAGAGGTCGAAGTCGAAAGGAGCCAGCGCCAGGTCTGGCAAGAAAGATGGGTCATCCCCCAGGAGGAGCTGCTCGGGCCTGAGGGTTCTGTCAGTATCCATGAGACAACAGCTCGCGACGCGTACGCGTGCCTTCCTCTACCAGCTTCCGGATCGAGATCGGTGGTTCTGACGACTTTAAGAAGTGCGCGGATGCTGTGCTGCGCGTTTTCCGCGTCTGCGAGGACGTAGCCGCATTGCTGAGAGTAGACGCGTGAGATGCCGTAGCTGCGCGTAAGAGAGTTAGTTGGTAGCTCAGGCCGCCGCGGCTGGAACACGCGTAAGGTCGACAGAAGGCATGGGAGCTCACAGAAGGTTGCTCTGCAGCCGCAGCGCCATTGGTGCCTCTGGCATTAGGATGGTCTCGCATGCCTTGGGGACATTGACTTCTAGGATCGCTTTCCGGTTGACCTTCTTCAGTGACGACTTCGAACCGAGAGTGGCGACAAGCCTGCGAGGACGATTAGCAATGTCGTGCCTGCAGTCAAGGACTTTACTTACCAGACTGTGGCGACGCCGTACTTGCGCGATGTGAGGACTGGCAGAGGCAATGAGCGATGAGTAACGCGCAGCAAGTGGGAACGGAGCTGAACCTTCATGGCTGTAGAACATTGTGAAGCGTGAAACTCCTTCAACGAAAGAGGCGAGCACTGAGCGACCGCGTGATCTGAGGAAGCTTTACGAGTTCACGGGAGGGCAATAGAGGTCGGAAGGGAATGCGAAAGTGTGAGACGCGCGTTTAACGCGCTGCAAGAGATCAATATATCAGCCTTACCGATGCAGATGTAGAAAAGATGACGTCAAATCTTATAGCGATGAAAGTACCGGTCAAACTCGGCAAATGTCTTGTTCTAGAATCGTAAATCTCGACGTGTTGGTGGTATTCCCTACCTAGATATAAGCGTCATTGACATCTCAGCGCAGCAGAGATCTCATCTGATTCCTGTTTCAACGTCCGTGGCAAGAGACAATGCTTAACACACAGATGAAGAGGTAGGCAGACATGCGCTGGCAGTGTAAATGTGGGTTGATCTGAAAATCTATGCTTGCCGTTCAGCCATCTATATACCTCGTAGGAGCCCATGCCATATTCAAAGACACGCTCCGGAAGATGCTACCTGCCACGCAACGCCCGAGTAGATGAGTCCGTATCTCAATGGACCGTGGTACCGTAGTACACAGGAGCAGTCCATTGACAACGCTCAAGCTTTGTTCTCCTCGGCCTGCTCATCTAGGGTAGGAAGGGGAACGGCGCGGTAGAGAAGAATGAGGGCTGAGTGACTCTGGCCTTGGGGATTGTTAGCAAGGCGCACAGAAAACTGAAGTGGCTAGCAAGCAGAAACTTACCGCCACCAGACAAGGTCTCTATTCTCTCCGGTTCCACCTCGGAGACCTTGTCATCGTTGAACCACCACCACTTGCCGTCCTCCTCTCTCCGCTTGCCAGTCACCGGATCCTTGCGGCCCTCCTTCTTGACAAAGGACGTGTAGTGACCGCTGTCAGCACTGGCACCCTGATGCGTGATGACGCCACGAAGCTCATAAAGCCCCGTCTGGTTCGCACCATCGTCAGCCGCTAGTTCAGGAGTGACGAGCGAAAGTAGTTCCTTCTTCGCCGCAAGAATCGATGCAGCGCGCTCGGCCTCGATCTCCGCATCCGTCTTGTACACGACGTCCTGCATCTCGGTGTCTCCCGAGGAAGTCTTCGCGGCTTCAGCCTTATCCTTGGCAAGCTTCTTTTCGTTAGCAGGTCCCTTGGGTCTGATTTCAGGGTCCATGTTGGCGTCCTCCTCTCCGCGCTGTATCCGCTTCTGCCGCTTGCGGGCGCGCTCGACATCTTCCTCTTCCTTCCGGATCTCTCGAATCTTATCCCTGATAGGAACGAGCTTCTTCTTCAAGTCCTCTGTGCAGAACTCTACGGTATCGAGCTCTTGTGGGAACGTGACTTTGCGCATGATCTTGGCCTTCTTGTTGGTCGTTCGACGCCAGTCAAACCGCATGAAGTGAACTGGAAGGTACTTCGGTAGTCTGGAGATCTGGGAAGTCTTCGTATAGATCGCGTTTCGCCCCAGTACGGGCGAGTTCTTCTCGATCTGCTCCTTCAAACCTGCAGCCAGGCCATCCCGCAGATGGTTCGTCTCGGCATTGATGTGGCAGTTGAGCTTGAAAAACTGCTCCTGGCTCTTGATGGGTTCCTCCCCACCTTCCCTTGCGGCGGACTCGTCGCACTCCATCACAGACTCGAATTTCCCCGCCATGTATTTGTCGATGAACGACATGTCTTTAGCCTGCTCTGAGCTCGAGTCTGCGTTGTTCGTCTTCAACTTCTGTCGCAGCTGCGACACTATCTGTGACCATGCCTCTTCAGCGTCCTGTTGTGCGTAGCCGTGACCATCTTTGGCCCGCTGGGCGAACTGAGGGAAAGCTGTGCGCAGGGCATTGAGGAACATGAGCGGAGGGAAGCCTTCTTGGGTCTCGGACATCTGCTTGAAGAGGTCGCGTAGGGAGGCAGTCAGGTCCAGAGAGGCGCCTAATCCACCAAGGCCGAACTGGCTTAGGTTGCTGGGGCCGCTGGAGCTTGAGCTGGAGATACAACACACATCAGCCATGAGAAGTCTCGGCAGACCCGGAGGCGTGCTTACCTTGCGTTGTAGCGCAGAAGCTCATCGTGTAGCTCAGGAATCGACCTGAGTGCCTGGAGCGTAGAGTTCATGTAGCATGTGTTCCCCAGATTCTGCAGGCCGGCTGGTGTGGCGCCCTCCGACTGCGCGGCTTCAGCCTCCGTCATGTCCTCCAGGAAGCGGATCTTCTCCTTGGGCTTCTCGAGCTTTACGGCGCCCTCGGAAGGTGTCCCCATCATCATGAAGGTATGGCCGGGCTTAACACCCAGCTTCGACAGGTCCGCATCATCCTTCAGCTGGCCACCCTTGACGAGAATCTTTTGACGCTCTGGCTCAACACCAGTAAGGGAGTAAAGCTGGTATTTGAACGTCTCGCCGGTGGAGGAGGGGTCGAGTTCGACGTTGTGGCGTTTGCCCTGGTGCTTGACGATAACTGAGCACCTTCCTGTCAGCATATCCGCAATAGACAGGGGTGAAATGCTTTAAACTTGCCTGGTATAGGATCCATAGTCGGCGGTGTGTTCTCAGGGGGCTGCAGAAGCTCAGTGCGAAGGGCAAGGGAGGAGGGAGAGCGATGGCGGAACTGTGAGATGTTTACTGCGCGGTGGAAAGTGCTAGAGTGACGCGGACCTGGCGGGCGGCGATGGATCTTGATCTTATCTAATCTCTTGACATCCCCCACACGACATGCTCGACTACGGCGGCCTGCTGAGAGCGAGCAAACCGTAAAGGATAGTCGGATAACAGAAGAACTTGCGCCATCTGCTTCGGACTTGCCGGGCGGAGGAACCAAGCAGAATGGTGGACTCTCAGACAAACATTGCCCCCTTAAGCCCGCACAATCTGACGCTTGCAGTCTCAATCGCTCCGCCCGTACCTCCAATGCGTCCGCTCCTCTCTGACCGCCGCGCTGTCCCTCTCGAATTTCGCGTCGCAAACGGCGGAACGGCATAATGTTCCTGAAATCGAAGCGGCCAGCTCGCCGGAAGTCTTGCTAAATCCATTTACCGTATCCCGCAACGAGAACGAGAAGGTGTTCATCGAGCCGAGCATCAACAGCGTGCGAATCAGCATCAAGATCAAGCAGGCGGACGAGATAGAACATATTCTGGTCCACAAGTTTACGCGGTTCTTGACGCAGAGGGCGGAAGCGTTTTTCATCCTAAGGAGAAAGCCAGTAAAGGTAAACAGTTGACGGAGTATCATACTTCGTGCACGTGGCTGACGCTCATCAGGGCTATGACATCTCGTTCTTGATCACAAACTTCCACACCGAGGAGATGCTGAAGCACAAGCTGGTGGACTTCATCATACAGTTTATGGAGGAGGTGGACAAGGAGATCTCGGAGATGAAGCTATTCGTATGTCGCAGAACTCACCAGCTGAAGCGCACTCTTCAGAGCAGCCTTGCCTTTTGTGTCGTGCGAGAGATGTGACTGACATTCGTGTAGCTCAACTCAAGAGCGCGATTTGTTGCCGAGTCCTTCCTGACACCGGTGTGTGCTGAACTCCTTCCTCTTGGCGTGTAGCTTCGACTGACTTGCTCTACAGTTTGACTGAGTCAGTTGGACTGAGCCAATTAGTATCGCATTATGTTGTTTGTGTTCCAACCTATGACCGCGATGCATAGCAGCTTAGGGATGACTGCATGGCGTTTCCGGGGGTTAAGGTAACAGGTGCATGGTTGCCAGCCTGTAAATAACTCGCTGGTCTAGAGGGCTTGCCGGTCTAAGACCGTGACAGGAGTATTGCGAACCGTGGTGGCGGGAGGCACTGTAGACAGCACGACACGGACCTTCAAGAGGATCATCAGTCCCAGTAAGCGCTCGAATAAGCTCAGAACTCATATCAGATCGTCCACACACATCCCCGAGATGAGCCTTCGTCTCGGCTAACATCAAGTACAAAAGTGGTCTATGATGAAGATGACTGTGTCGATTCGGTAGGAGGCGAAGGACGTAGTGCGGGGACAAGCGGCCGCATTGTTTTCGGATGTTCTGAGTAAGTCGCTGAGGGGATGCCCTTAGGGGCTGGAACAGTCGATTCGTGAGGTTTATGCCAGTGACCGCGCTGGACGCTAAGCCCAGGGCATGTGGAGGTAGGTAGTCGTTCGCCGTGTTTGAGCCTGCACAACACCCAACGAGGCTTCAGAAAGCCATTGCAAACTTCGACCAAGACATCAACCGCTCGAAGATGAGGACTGATGCAGCTAAAGATGTTCCACACCAACAGTTGGTTGTTCCCGCGTTTCTTTCCTGGCTGGTGCCCCAGTGGCTGTCACAGTCTTTTTCCCACGATGCCTTCACTCACGTCGCTCATTTCCTTTCAAATGCCCTCATTAGGAGCGGCATTAACTCCGATGTCGCCTGACCTTCACAGCGGCGTTATCGTGTGAAGTGACGTTATCATCACGATGCAAATTTTAGCCGAGTGACTCTGGTTCTTAAAGATCTTTCGTCTGAAGTCAACCCATCGCCTTCACCACCACCATCAGCACCACCCGACGACGCAGGAAACAATGGCCCAGTACTCGCGGCCCCTACCGCAGCCGCAGCAGTCCCGCAGGGGCAGTGAGGTTACGGTGAGTGCTCTTTTGAAGTTATCTCGCGCTTTCTCTTTCTCTCTGAAGCACCTCAGACAAGCAGCCAAAAGCCTGAGGATGTCGACGTGCCACCCGAACATCAGCGCAACCAACCACGGAAAGGCGAAGGTCCTCCAGTAGCTTCTCAACCAGTTCAACTATCGAGCGGCCTTGGACAACAGCGCCGCATGCGACAGGTCAATCCATCGGGAGGCCGAACAGTTTCTGCAACTTTCAACTCTTCCGACGAACAGGTCATCAGCTTTGATCGCGACTTCTCTGGATGGCCTCTCTGCCTGTCTCGCTTTGTCAAGATCTTCTCGCGCTTCGCTTCCATTCGGTGGCCAATAAATCCAGATGCCCTTCATGTCCGCCGCTTAACTTCACTGACTGTTCTTGTCCGAGATCTGGGGTGCTTCAAGAAGACTGCATGCTACCGCAATCATGGGAGACTTTGGTACTGACCGCGTCTCTGTTATGCAGTTGCGCAGCCCAACGGATTCATCGCCGACTTCGACAGCACTCACCTTCAAGCACGTTGAAAAGCTTGGTTCAACTGGTTACGGCGGTTTCTCTCAACAGCAGCATCTAACGTATCACGACAGTAAGCTCGCATGGGATGGTGTCGTTACTCTCAAGGATATTCTGCAGCCCAAAGGCATCAGTCCGTTCCCTATGGGTTCTGTCTTCGGTGTGATTCGGATCGACAATGTAAGCCATGCAGCGTCTCGGACTGAAGACGAAGAGCGATTATGCTTGAGCTGAAGCTGATCAATATTTCTCAGGCACCGTACGGATGCACTAGGAATGAAATCGTCTCCGTTCTCACGAAAGACGTCATGCTGGCTCAATATCCTCAGCCGTCGGCCCATTATGGTGTCTACTTCCCTCTTGACATGCAGAACCAACGTGCGACTGGCGTCATCTACGTTGAAGTTCAAGATATGGCCGAGGCAGCTCGCCAGGTGCGCGTTTTTATGGGTAACAAAGAGCAGGGCCGCCGCCGCCGTATTGGCAACCGTGAGGTGAACTTGTCCATCTCTGACCAGGGACAGCTTATGAAAGTGGTTTTCGACAAAGCCGCGTGTGTGAACTGGGACAGTTCGGGACGTCCACTCCTCCATCCGCCTGCTGATTCTTCATTGGACGGATTCAAAGGCTTCGTCCACGTGGAGGACTTGACGACGTTCGTTAGCATGGCTGCGGGAGCTGCGAAGTACGCTCGCACCCAAGTAGCTAAGGAATATCCCCAACGCCCCTACGAGGCTCTTCTCGCAATTCTTCGCAAGGTTTGTGCATCCAATCCATCATCATAGTCACAGCACTGATGCTAGCAAACAGTACCCCTGCCACGCCTGGGAGATTGTGCCGTTCCACGAGTGCAACTTGCTGTATGATTTCGCGAACGACATGGCCACAGCCCTCCGCGAGCAGATGGGTACCAACCTTCAGTGGGTTCATGTTCTCCACCGTGGCCTTATGAACGAGATCATTTCCGCGGTCTATTCGTTCAACGGCTTCTCTACGCCGGCGAAGCAGCAGTTCGCCGCTCGCTTCGGCTGAGCACCACACCTCTCTTGCCTTCGCCTCCCAACTCCTGTTGGATACCAAATGTCTCAACCCCCGCACTGTCGCAACACCTCCCACCCCGCAACTCTGTCCATGTCAAACTCACTACGCGTCTTGTAAACGAACATTGGCCGTCTGTTGGAAAACACCTTGCGTCACGTCGAAGTGGAATACGAGCACCTTGTCCAGCTTCTTGGTTAATTTCAGTTGGAACGTGGACTGTATGCTGTTTCTCTTCTCTTTTGTCTACATATCACGGTGGCAATGTATGTGGGTTCTTGCGCTTCTCTCACCTGGATACGTCGGCAGCATGTGGGCATCCGTTTAAGCCTCCGCTCACATGTCTGCGGTGGTGAGGACAAGCGCTTGAGGCTTGGAGGTTTTCTTGGGCATCTTGGGCACGTTTGGCTTCTGGATGTTTCTGTATCCCGACTTGATGTGCGATCACTTGCTTTGGATAGTTGCGATGAAAAAGTCCGCGTTCAAGCAGCTCGAAAGTTCCTCTCACACACAGCACCTGCGGTTGCATCCAAGCTGCCAGTGATCAGCTCGCCGCTCGCGCAGGACATCTGTCTGAGCCTGACACATCAACACTGCTTAAGCAACAGTCTGAGCCTTGTGCTCAGGCCCTGCTACTGACTCAAGGAGATTGTCATGTGTTTCCCGCCGTAGCCCACTGATTTGGCAACTTGCCATGAATCATCGTTTGTCAACTGAGTCCACGCGCAGGACGTTGGATAGCGGAATTCTCTAATACTAGACTGCAGCAGTAGCTACAGAATTGGCGATGTGATGCAGGATTCACACTTCCATGAACTCTCCTCGAGTATGCACATGTCAAGATCACGTGCAATCCCCGAACCTTTGTTTCCTGCAACCCTAGAACCGCCGCATTCCCCGTGGGGGCCGAAATCCTTCGTCTTCCCTCGCGCCGTGACCGCACGAGATCCTCCTCCGCTAGGTACAGGAGATGTGTAGGCGTCCGTCCATGTACGAGATGTCTCGTAAGACGGGTTTGGCCGATGAGCCTTTGAATGCGCTTTACGACCCGGTACGTCCCGGTGTCCAAGTTCGCGACGCGGGAAAGATGCAAGATGTGGAAGGAGCCACCGGCTGGCATCGAAAGAAACCTTACGGCCGACACGCAGCCCTATCACGAGCTCAGCATCTTGGACAAGCCATCGGGTTCCTGAGCAGATAAGTACAGAGACGCGTCCACATCTCACATACAGTTTCTTTTCCTCGATATTTTCATAAGGTAGCTGTGCACAACGCTCATACCCCATAAAGATTCCAGAAGGCCCGCTCTCATCTTCCTTAAACAACGTCCATAACTATCACCGCACACAGTAGCTCCCCTGTCTCGGCAGCCTCTACCTATCCTACACCTCTCCCATCCACCAGCAAACATGCGCTTCATCTCCGACGACAACGCCCCCGTCTCCCCCACCTCCACCGCCCACCTCCTTGTAATCGCCGCCGGCCTCCCCCGCTGCGCGACCTCCAGCCTCCAACTCGCCTTCGAGAACCATCTCGGGTTGGGACCCACCCACCACATGGCGCGCGTAATGCCGCACACGCACCTCTGCAAGGCCTGGCGGGCCGTCTACCTCGAGCCCTCGGCTCCTAAACGGCAGGCCCTGCTGCGGTCCCTCATGGCAGGCTACACCAGCAGCACCGACGCGCCCTCCTGCGTCGTCGTCGACGATCTGATCGATCTCTACCCCGACGCCAAGATCGTGCTGAACGTGCGGCGCAGCCGGGAAGACTGGTTCCGCAGCATGAGCCGCACGCTCGGCCCGCTGGCGAGCAGGAGCATGTACTGGGCCAACTATCTCGTGCCCTCGATGTACTGGGCGCAGCGGCTCATGGGCGATGGGGTCGGGGCGCTGATGCGGCGAAGGTATGGGGAGAAGATGGAGAAGGGCTTCTTCGCGGCCGAGAGCTACGATCTGCATAACGAGTGGGTGAGGGAATTGGTGAGGGAGAAGGGCGTCCCGCTGCTGGAGTGGGAGGCGGGCATGGGCTGGGAGCCGCTGTGTGAGTTCTTGGGGGTTGAGGTCCCGGATGCGCCGTTTCCGAGGAGTAATGATGAGAAGACGATGAAGTGGATCGTTAGGATTGTG
This sequence comes from Coniosporium apollinis CBS 100218, assembly GCF_000281105.1. NCBI lineage: Eukaryota > Fungi > Ascomycota > Dothideomycetes > Coniosporium > Coniosporium apollinis. The sequence continues at coordinate 44,446 of NW_006913310.1, read as the reverse complement.
TTTTTGAGGGGAGTGCTCACGTGGATGCTGGCGCTTTCGCCGGTCGTGGCGGCGGGGTATGCGGTTTACTTGATGAGGAGGTGAGGGTGAAGTTGCGAGGGATGGTTTGGACGAATTTGGAAATGTCACGGTTCAATCGTGCTGAAGATCTGAAAATCACGAAGCGCATACTCGTGCGTGGTGCACGTAAGTTTAATCTCGAGTCATCGTCTTATACGGTCTTAGGCAAGCAAGATTCTACACTACTCAATTCAAAGAAAATCAATCCCGACAGCAGCGCCAAAATTATCGCTGACCCATGTATTGACTTCGTGCAGACCAGTTCCTTCGCGCCAGAGAACCCATTCTCTCGCATCCTCGCATCTACGTCCTCGGAATAGTTCGACGTGCGGCTTCTCCACAAACTTCCCCCGTACAAGCTCTCCGCGTGCCTGAATCTTCGGGAAAGCTTATTCATTGATACCTTAGCAGATCAAGATGTCCTGCACTCTACGCCAGCACTATACCACCACTCGGTATTCTCCCTCATCCATCGAAGGTTATCTGGATGCATTGTGGATGTCCCTCCCAACGCCCGATCCGATGGCACCATCCGGAACGCTGCTTCCACTGGCATCGGCATCTCGTACCTACCGATTCCTCTGAAGCAGCTTATCTGGATTTGGGACGGAAGATTGGGATCCTGAGCTCGAATTGTGTCTTCAACCCTACGAAGGGATGTGGCAACGAATTGCGAAGCATTGATTGGAGGAGCCAGCTCAAGCAGCAAGCCCGCGAACTGACTAATCCGGACGGTAAACACTATAGTCGCTGTAGAGAGTTCAGACGCGGCTGCCCAGAAGGTTGTAGGTTGTGTCCCGTATGTAACGGACGCTCTTCTAGTCCAGAAGTCTGCTGAACGGAGTATTGCTGAATGAAAGTTTGCCAAGCGAAAGCTGGCTGGGTCGAAGCTTGTTGGATTGAAGCTTGCTGTACAGACGGATTCTGCATGGTGGGTTGCTGAATGGAGGACTGCTGCCCTTGCGCCGCAGACATAGCACGATCGAGACATATTCGCGTCCTTCGCGGCTGAAGACATTGCGTTCCTCCTTGTTCTTCAATCGCCCGAAGAACAATCTCTACCGACTCTTCTTGGGCGTTGACATGGCCAATCCCGAGTGACACTGCTCGACCAGCGTGAATACGTAAAAATTCAGGCCGAGGCGGATGCGCTTCTAGTTGTACCGTTCATCATAAGCTTGAGAGTAAGTTACTCGTGCTCGCTAAGGCAGCCACGGGTTCCGTGTAGCGACTTGAGCTGGGGGTTCTAAGAGGAGCTGGAAAAGCACCTTGACGTGGGACGAAGGCCACATTCGGTTGCTACTCGACAACTTCCACTCTTTTGAAACCAGATTGCAGTCGGAGGCTTGCCGATAAGAATACCCGGGACAACACAGCTACGCAAAACCAGCCTCGATGGTGATGAGGCATTTTCTTGATTGGGTACCTGCACGGCGTGGTAGCAAAGCCTTCTATCCTAACGCATGCGCCGTGACCTACATGTAAACGTTGCTGTAATCTTCCGCTTCGCCTTTGCAAGAAGTTTCTTCGCTCAAGATCCGATCCCTCTTTTTCTAATCGTAGGAAGGCGTACGATGTTGAAGTTGAGGGAAATATGCAGGGCTACAGCGGGCAACACGTATGTGTTGCAACGTAGTTGAAAAGGGGTTCCTGGGGTGGAGTACATCCACTTACTTCGTTGTTCATTATACGGAACCTATTAATGACGTTGCAATTATGGTTCAGCGAAATTCATCTCGCCATCATAGCATGACATGCTAATCCAAGCAACGCCCATCTATCGCCGTGCAAAAAGTACGAACACCTCGCTCCCAACGCCAAATCAAGCCCTCTCATCGTAACATCAAGACTCATACCGCCCACCATCCACAGGCACATGCCCATCCCGATGCGGCTGCCTAAGCTGCGGCATCGGACTATCATAATGCGCCATCGGCGTCGGGGGGGTCTGCGGGAAGACGCCTATCTCCGGGACGGGATTATATCGCGTATTCGTGTAGAATGTCGTCATTTCGTGACTCATAACGTGCGGTTCGTGCTTTTCCTCTTCGGCCTGCTCGCCATGCTCGTTTCCGTGCTCCTTGCCACTGTCGTGGTCATGAAGCTGCTGATGACCGTGGTGCTCATCCTCCTCCTCCTCGTCGTCCACAAACTCCCATCCCGACCGTTTAAGCCGCCAGTTGCTGAAGCTCTTGCTCATGCGATCCGACAGCACAAGCAGAAACAGCATAATCGCAACAAGCGGGACCAGCGCGGGGGACTCGAGGAGCCTGGTCAGCGTCGCGTCGCTGCGAGCCAGGATGAGCATGATAGCCGCGAGCCCGAACAGCAGCGCCCGCATGATCTGCGACACCCAGTCGAAGACGTCCATCCGGTTCCTGCGGATCAGGTATAGGAACACCATCATGCACGCGAGCATTACCAGCATCGCGGACCAGTAGTAGATGTACGTTGTGCGGAACGCGGAGATGGCGACGGAGGCGATGTTCTTCTGCCAGTCGAGCTTGATGCCGAGTGAGGCGTAGATGCCGCCGTAGGTGTGCTGCGTCAGGCTCTCGAACTCGGGCGGGTAGTTGAAGGGCCAGGCTTCGTTCGCTTTCGAGAATTGCGAGGTTTTTTCTCGGCTACAGAGGCCGACCTCGCGTTCGGCTAGGACGCGCAGGTCCTCCTGGATCATGTGCCATTCGAGGAGGGATTCAATTTTCGTGTCCAGCTGGAAGTAGTCGACGCTTTTGTTGAGGGCGTTGATGAGGTCCACGCCTGGGGAATTTGTATGTTAGTTGCGTTTCAAAGAAACTGGGGAGGGCGGTCACCTTCTAGCTGCCGGTGAGTGCAGTAGAGTTCGATGTCCCCCATGAGCTTGGCGGTAGATTTGAACACGTAACGCGCAAGCGCAATCTGCTGCGATCCTTCCACTACGCCGACGATGGCGAGGTGGAAGGGGAAGTGGAGCGCGCTCCAGAACTGCTGTCTAATGGTGCCGTAATGGTAGTGCGGGTGGTTGTCGAAGTAGAGCATCCACAGAAATACCTGTGGGTGCGTCAATACAGCCCGCTGTTGCTTGTAGACCAGACTGTCCACTTACCAGTATTAAGATGATCGTCACAACCAACATAGTTCCCTCAGGATCGAGGCCGTACTTGCCCATCATGCGAGCAATAGTCTTGGTCACCCCTATGGCTCCCTCACCAATCACGATGAGTGTCAGCAACGCCATACGCTCAACCAAATGGGTTTTCTTGAAGCTAAGTGTCCGCCAGCAAGACGCGATTGCGATTGTCCCTGCCGCCTCCACGAACATGACAATCCACCAGACGCCGTAAATCAGCTCGTGGGTAGACGCTTCGTCTGCGAATGCCGGGGTCATGGCACCAAACGTAGCTGCCGCCGCGGCGTTCAAAGCGATGTTGAGACAGAGGGGAAGTATCAGCTCGTTGTAGTTCTTCATGAGGGAGCCGACCAGTACGACGGAGTATTGAACTGTGAAGAGAGCTCGCGAAAGAACAAGCGTATAGCAGAGAACTCTGAAGTTGGTGTTGTTGCCCCTCTTGCTGCTAGGATTGAACTTGGAGCCGACCAAGGCAAAGCCGACAAACGCGATCTGCCATGTGTCAGAGATGATGGGCGCGCTGGAGGTGCGCTGCATACCATCTGCATAGTCTTACAGAAACGTTCGTAGACGCAGTCCCGTGCGAAGCGGACATCGTGCAATGTGATTTGGAACCATGTGCTCCAGATTACGGCAAAGAAGCTATTTCCCAGTCAGCGCAGCACTGCAGCTTCTCGCCAAAGCCGGCATACCCTATATAGGCGTAGAGGGTGTAGTCGTCCGTTATCGAGTGGTAGGCCGTAAATGTTGCAAGATTGGCTACGAAGAAGAGGTCGAAGAAGAGCTCTACGGTGTTTGCTTCGTGGCGCTGATGAAACACAAGCTCTTCCACGTCGGCGCCTTTGCAAGGGTTCTCGATCCACGGGACAAGGTGGTGCTTTCTCCGCTTTAGTCTGTCTGGGTTTACTTCGTTGCTGCCATGGCCCTTTCTGCCCAAGACGGAGAAGCCCATCTTCTCTGACGACAAGGTGAGAAATGCGCTGCTACGCAATTGAACAAGAAGCACAGACGATGAAACGAGAAGGGAGGCGTGGAGAAAAGGAACAGAGGAAAGCGCTGCTGGACAGTCCAGCGCAGACCTACCGTAGTGGAGAATATAAACATGCGGGACGCCGTTCAGCCCTGGCGCCCGGCGAACCTGAGGTCGAGGCACAACGTGCATCTTGACTAAGCCGCAGAAGTAGGTATGTATTGCTGGGTCGCGATACAGCCTAGCGCAAGCCTCCAAAATGGGCGCGGGCGAAGTGCATCTGGCAAGACTCGAAGCGAAGCACAGCTGGGCCACAGCTGGGCCACGGCGATGACCGCCTGTGTGAGCGGGGGTTACTATTTCTGGGCTGAACCGTTGCTACTCTACTCTACGCGATACAGTAAGAGAAACGTGCAACGGGCATCCCAGAGCCATGCAGAAGCTTCTGCAGCTTGGCAAGCCGAGCTGAAAAGCTTCGAGTCAAATCATGCATGTCAGGGCGCTCAGCCGTTTCTCTCTGCAGAGGCCTTGAGGTCGTAATCATCAGGTGTCTGTTTCACAGGAGTACATGCCTGCGGAGTACAACTGGAGGGTTAGAGGAGAGAGGAGAGAGGAAAGGAGTGGTTTACATGCGATGTTCATCCATGTTCATCCGGGAGTGGTGTCCGCAGGGGTGGCCAGTCCTGCAGACCGAGCCTTTCCGAATTGGGCAATGCTTGATGCTTGATGCTTGATGCTTGATGCTTAATTAGGACTACTCGTACGCTTTCGCAGGGCTGGCCTCACGCCTCACCCGAAGACACGCAAGGATCGCTTCCTCCGAAAAAGACGGTGGCACAAGTCCCTCAGCCTCCCTGATCTGCTTCGCATAGGTATGTACGAGAAGTCTCTCGAACTTCTCGGCTTGCTCAGTGATGCTTGAGTTTCATCGTCGCTTTTAGCTGCAAGTGCTGCCTATCCAATACCTACACCGTTTAGAGCCATCCATGGTCACCAGTAGCAATGATTTGGAAAGAGAAAGATCTCTTCATTACGTTCGTTTCTCTGTCTCCTCTCTCAACCTACTTCTTCAGTCGTTGAAGCGGTCTTGATATGGCACCAAACTTTCCTTCCGTCTGTGTAGAACACCCCGCTCATTAACTTCAGAGGTCGTTACTGAGACTGCTAGAAGAGGAAGCATACTCTGCCTTCCAGTCAACTGCCCAGCTGTGGAGGAAACTGAGCGTAAGGCTGATATGTAGGGCGGTGGGCTGCTACCCAACGAACTCGGGTTTGGCGTACACCCCAACTAGTCTTAGAAAGACATTCCTGATGTCCCTACGAGATCCCCTAGGCTTCAGATCACTAACCGAGCAGTCTCAAAGACACAATTCGAATCAAGTCTTTCCAATTCAGACCGAAGGTAGAATATCCAACCTTACTCTCCTCGTGTATGCCCCAAGACGCCGCCTCAACGTGATCCGAAAGTACCACCCAAGAAGTACCCCAACACCACGAAATGCCACTTCAACAGCCAAGCGTTTCGAACGGAACGTCGTCTGCATGCGTCACCCGCTTACCGCCCTCCCGCCCTAATCCTCCCCGTCGTCTTCACCAAAAACGGACTCGGCATCTCATCCCGCTCCGGATCCCACATCGGCACGTCCTCGCGCCTCTCCCTCGACCTGTCCCGCTCGACAGCCTTGACCGCGAAGTCCACAGCGCTCGTCCCCGGCTTGACCACCGCAACCCCTTCTCTACTGCCCGGCCTCGGCGCGGCCGGGTCTGTAGAGCCAGACGATACCGGTCTCCCAGTACCGCTCGATGGGTTCGAGGTAGCCTGCTGCAGTTCCACCAGCGTCCGTCCCTGCAGCAGGAGCGCCTGCCCCTGATTCCGCATCGCGGTCCTCAGCATCTCGTCGTTGCCCTTCTTGCTCTTGAGCCCACCCGTCGCAGCACCACCAGCAGTCCCCCCAGCGCCAGCTCCGACGTTAACGTCCTTGACAGCCCCAACCTTCCGCGTCGGCGATGCCGGCTCCAAGCCTGCCGCCCGCCCCTTCCGCACCCGACTCGGACTGGTCGCCACGACGGGCACGGCGCTCGCCGGCCTCGCAACCGCCCTCCCCACGGGCTGCGCAGGGAACAAACTCGGCGCAGCCCCAAGGCGCTGTGGAAGCGTCCTCTGCCGACTCAACCCCGGCCGAGCTGGCGGCGCGGTAGCCAGGACCTTGAAGGGGTCATTGTTGGTATTGCCGCTGTCCTTGCGTGTCGGCGACGGGGGGAGGTCCGGCACGACATCCTCGTCTGAATCGTCTGCGTCCGAGGCCGTGAAGTCAGGCTCGAGCTCCGCGTCCGACGAATGTGGGGATGGGAACGATGGTGGGGTTGGGGAGAGCGGGAGTGCGGTTTGCAGGGGCGCCAACGCGGTGCCTGCGGCGGCGGCGGCGGCGAAGATGTTGCGGTTGGTGCGGGGCTGGGGGTAGAGCTTTCCAACGCCCGTAGCGGATTCAGCTGGGCCGGTGCCGCTGGCCTGGCGCCGGGGAGAGAGCGAGAGACAGGCGATGGAGATTGGGCTGGGCTCGGCCATGTGGATGTCCATAGGGGAGGGCGCGACGGCTGTGGGTCCCCACATTGTCTTTGCGCGGGTGAAGGGCGTGCGGGTGCTCTTTTTGAGGGGCTTTTTGGAGAGGAAGGGGGAATCCATTGAGAGGTTTGAGAGAGCGGAGAGATCAGTGCTGGAGGGGTTGTCCGAGGGGTCGACTTCGGAGGGGTGGCGATGGTGGTGCGGTTGCTGGTCTGGGAGTGTTGGCGTTGAGGAACGGGGTAAGTCGTCGCCGGCTTCTGATGAAGCGATGAGGGTCTGGGAGCCGGATGACGAGTGGCGGGATGATGTAGGGGGTGTGGGAACGGCGGGGCTAGGGTGTTTTGCGAGTTCTTCTGCCACACGCTTGCTGACTTCCGCTTCGAATGTTTTGCAAAGCCGGTCATACTCGATCTTTACTTGACGGTCGATCTCGAGTCGTGCTTTTACTTCCCATTCTCGCCGTACAGTGGCGTCGAGCTCGAAGCGGAGGGCTTCTTTCTCCTTCTCCAGTGTTGCCATTCTGTCATTCGCTTCTTTCAGCGTCTTTGATGCGAGCTCTTTCTCCAACTTCATCTGCTGCCCTAGCTGCACCACCTCCTGCTCCTTCCGCATAAGCTTGACGATCGGTAGATTGAGTAGCTGTGTTGTATCCGGTCTTGAGTTTGGGTTGACTTTGAGACAGCTGCTGATGACCTTTTGCAACTCCTGCGAGTAGACGGTCGGTAGTGGCGCGACTTTACCAGCCTTGATCTTCTGAATAAGCTCGAAGTGTGTCCGCGCGTTGAAGGGTGGCGCCTTCGCGCACAGCTCGTATATGATGCACCCAAGCGACCATATATCGGAGTAGAGGGTGTACTTCTCCGCGGCGCAGATCTCAGGCGACATGTAGAACGGGGTGCCGACGTATGTAGACGCGAAATCGTGGGACTGAAGAATTTTGGACAGCCCAAAGTCGCCGAGTTTGACAGAGTTGTCTGCGTCGAGAAAGACTGGGGATGGTCAGCCATTCCACTGCTGTGTTCACATTGTGGTGATCTGCTTACCATTCTCCGGTTTCAGGTCCCGATGCAGGATCATGTAATGCCCTTGCTTGCTCTTCAAGGGCTTCGCGTTGTTCCCTAACCCCATGATATGTCTGCCAACTTCAGGCGGATCTTCGCCATAGTGGCATCGATATAGCGCCGTGACGAGCTGAGAGAAGATGCTCCATACGAACTCTTCTTCCGCGAACTGGTTCTTGAGGGTAAGATTCTTGATTACGCGGCCAAGGTCGCCGTTGCCGCAGTACTCCATGTACAAGTGCAAGTCCTGTGTGCCTTTGAGATGGTCACGCTCGTAGTATGCGACGATGTTCGGATGGCGCAGTTCTTTGAGGATGGAGAGCTCGGCTTGGAGCTGTTCCTTTTCTTTTTGCGACATGCGGACATAGCTGATTTCTTTGCGGCAGAGGACCTAGTAACATTGATTAGCCTCCACTCTTCTTATACACTAGGAGCCGAGTAGACCTACGTAGCCGTCTGACTTTCTCCGCACCTTACGTATTACGCCAAAGGAGCCATGTCCTGTGACTTTGTCAGTTATGCGTCGACGGCGCAGAACTTGCACGACAAACCTATCTTCTCTAGCACTTCATACTTCTCCTCTTCCGTCATTTTGTCAACGAGAGCCGGATGGCAAGAGTAGCAGAGCAGTTGGTTGTTGGTATGCTGGCTGGAGGTATCATCGAATACGTGCCGGGGAGGAATTGAAATTGAAGAGAAGACGTTCTTGGCGTTAGTAAACCCCAGGTTCTCCCAGCAACCGTGGTTCGGACAAAAGAAATCCCAGCGCCGAACCGAGCGGTGACGTTCCGCTCGAGAACTCAAGACGTCTTTCAACTCGCTGCTCTTAACTTTATAGATTTCGGGGAGAAGTCTATCAACGTACCTAAGTTCTCCTCAACCTTCGAAAGGAATGCTAGGATGTCGATCGTCGTGGCCGTAAGTGCATAGCTACGAGTAATAATCTAATACGCTTTTACAGTCTTCTCAAGACTGCTTTCTTCAGGCTCTGGTTTATTGATAACTTTAAAGGCGTGATGTCATTACAGTTTGTATATGTCTTCACAAGTAGAAACGCATCGTGCAGTGAAGCCGTCACCGTATGGACTGGTAGAGTTTCCAACCGTGCTAAAACCGTTTCCAATACATTGGACATCCAGGTCCGTACGAAACTCCGTCTCAAGCTTGACTCTTCCATTCCATACTCCTTCGCCATTGCCGTCGTGTGGTACTTTTACAGCGCCATCCCGCAGCTCTAGTTGTTCCCATCGCCAGATCCGTCCGTATTAACAAAGGCTCGGTACCTAGGTAATCCGATCGCGAAACTCTTCATGGTCCGGATTCACATCGATAACAGTGTTTTCGTCATCCTCAGTCTCCAAGTCCAGATCTGGGTCCGGGTCCGGGTCAGCGGCAGCAACAACGGTAGCAGAAGCAGAAGCGGGAGCGGGCGCTTGGCTGGGCACGCCGAGTGTATCCCAATCGCTGGCAGGGATACTCTCCCAAAAGCTCACGCTCCTCGGGTTCCGCCGCGCCACATCGGCGCCCGGATCCTCGCGCAGCTGATCGTAAACGCCGAGCCGATCGTCCTCATATGCCAGCGCTTGCGCCGTCGGACGCTCCAGGGACTCGGCATGAGTCACGCTAAAAGTACCTCGATCGCGTCCCCGATCAATGCTGTTGATGATGTCGAGAGCAACATCTACGCTCTGAGGATCCGCGCGAGCGAGGACGGAAGAAGGAAGCTGCCGCAGCCAGTCGAAGATGTTGGGACGACGTTCGTCGTATGCGCGGATTTGCGCGGCCATCTGCTCAGGTGTCCAAGCTGTGACGCCAACCGTGTCGGCGCGACGTACCAGACCTGCGGCCTCGGCTACCTCGAAAAAGACGGCTAGGGCCCTGGCATGTATGTTCGGCGAGGCCAATGCAGGCGGTTGGGAGGGAGCTGGCGGGTCGAGGTGATGCGCCAAGTGTTCGGCATAAGTCCATGAGTGCGGGACTGGGATCCTGGCCCTGCAGAGCGGGCAAGTGGGATTTTGCCTGAGCCACCTGCGCACGCATAGCATGCCGAAGACGTGGTTGCATGGAGAGAGCCGTACTGGGCTGTCGATGTCCACGTTGGGCATGAGATCGAAGTGTTCGTACTCTTGATGGCAGATGATGCAGGTTCCGTCCTCGGGAGCAGTGGGGTATGGAATCGGTATCAGGTAAGATTCTATGACGGAGTTGGTGAGTGATCGTGGGATTTGAGCGGGTTCCATCAGAGGGTTGCCCAAGTGATACCCAGGGGTTGGTGATTTTGGACAAATTGGAGAGCTTCGGAAGAGGATTAAAGGTAGGAGAGTGGCAAGCGGTCTGGAACCTTGCGCTTTGGGAACTTGGAGCGGCTGGATAATTAATGGGGATTCAGAACGATGATGATGGAAGAAAGATATATACTTTCTAAGGACCGCTCAGAAATAGCATGTTGGTAGCGAACATGGTGCCAGTAGAAGTTTACGGGTCGAAGCTTGATATTGATATAACCCTCGATACAGAATTGATTCTCCGGTTGTGGGAAGGTACGATCTAGGTGCTCACCCTCCCGCGGTTCGCCAAAATAGATCTGCTAGGCTTGGCAAATTGTGAATCTGGACGAAACTTTTGCGAGCAGGAACGATATGGTCATTTCAACGACATAAATTGAGTGCCTAATTCATGAACTCCACCGAGACTTCAAGAACGCATTGAAAACACAAGGTAGAAGAGACAAGTCAAGAGTACACTTCTGTAATTTCGTTGTGGCATACTGCTCCACGTGGAACGACACTCGGTGACCAGAATTCGCCAGTCCACAACTGAGTCAGTTGAACGTGGCGGGCTATGTCGAGTGGTGGGATATCCAACAGAGTACTTGTGCTTCTTCGCAGGTTAGCCACTTGTTCCTACAAGATGCTGCGGTAACCTCATCGGACTTCTCGTCCTAATGCTTCGACGTTCACGAAACGGCCACAGCCAGGATGGCTTCGCTCTGATCGATGCTGCCATTGTAAGAGTCCCTTGGCTCTAGGTCGACGTAGGCAGGTAGCGATCCCAGTGCCTGCGGAAGGAGATGGAGGTGGAGTTTGGTGCTTTGGCCCAAGAGCGGACGCTGGTATGTAGGTATGTAAAGGTCGCCGTCACAGCCGAATGCCGGAAGCACCCGAGCCGCCTCCAGCGTTTTCGGCGGAGCTCTGTTCGAGCTTCCAAGCATACCTACCTTAGTTACGGGAAGCAAAAGAAAGCAATCTGCAGAAACCTCAAGCTGTAGAAGGGCGGTAGGCTCCATCAACGCAGTTGTTCCATCATCCTACCCAAACCATTCAATTGCTTTTCCACGCCATGCTGCGCTCAGTATTCCCTAAGGCGCGGTCGACCGAGGCCGTCTTACGCCCGCTTGCACATGTCCCACCATGTCACTCCCCCGCCTCGACCTTTCTGACTTCCTCCGCTGCTCTCACCACCTGCACATCCCAGAGACCGCTCTCCACCTCGCGTCGACTGCCTCGAGCTTCGCTACGGATACAATCCTCAACACCACACGCATTGGCCGGCCGATCGTTCACCACCACCGCGAGAATGGCAGAATCAATGAGGATAGAGAGTGACGCCTTTGGAGAGATCCAAGTGCCGTCAGACAAGTACTGGGGCGCTCAAACAGAACGGTCACTCGAAAACTTCAAGATCAACCAGCCGCAAGACCGGATGCCTCCACCCATTGTCCGCGCCTTCGGCATCCTCAAGGGCGCCGCCGCTACCGTGAACATGCAGTTCGGACTCGGTGGGTACACACACATCTGGCCAGCAATCGCGTAACCGACACTGATGTCGTCCAGACCCCAAGCTAGGCAAGGCGATCCAGCAAGCAGCCGAAGAGGTCGCGTCCCTCAAGCTCGTCGACCACTTCCCGCTCGTCGTCTGGCAGACCGGCTCCGGCACGCAGTCGAACATGAACGCCAACGAGGTCATCTCGAACCGCGCGATTGAGATTCTGGGCGGGACGATGGGCTCGAAGAAGCCGGTGCACCCGAACGACCACGTCAACATGTCCGCCTCCTCCAACGACACCTTCCCGACCGTCATGCACATTGCCGCCGTGCTCGAGCTGGAGGAGGAGCTGCTCCCCACCATCCAGAGCCTGCGAGACGCCTTGCACAAGAAGAGCCAGCAGTTTGAGCACCTCATCAAGATCGGCCGCACGCATCTGCAGGACGCCACGCCCCTGACCCTCGGCCAAGAATTCTCGGGCTACGTCACCCAGCTCGACTTCGGCATCGAGCGCGTCAAGTCCGCGCTGCCGCGCCTGAAGATGCTCGCGCAGGGCGGCACGGCCGTCGGCACCGGCATCAACACCTTCGTGGGCTTTGCCGAGGCCATCGCGACCGAGGTCAGCAAGATGACCGGCCACGACTTCGTGACTGCGCCCAACAAGTTCGAGGCGCTCGCTGCGCACGACGCTGTGGTTGAGGCGTCGGGACAGCTGAATACGCTTGCGGTCAGCTTGTTCAAGATCGCGCAGGATATCCGCTTGCTGGGTTCGGGGCCCCGGTGCGGGCTCGGCGAGCTGAAACTCCCGGAGAATGAGCCGGGGTCGTCGATCATGCCTGGCAAGGTCAACCCGACGCAGTGCGAGTCTTTAACTATGATCTGCACGCAGGTGTTTGGGAATCATGCCGCGACGACGTTTGCGGGTTCGCAGGGTAACTTCGAGCTCAATGTCTTCAAGCCTGTCATGATTAGGAACCTGCTCCACAGCGCGAGGCTGCTGACTGACGGCATGAGGAGTTTTGAGAAGAACTTGGTGGAGGGGCTGGATGCGGATGAGAAGAGGATTAGTTCACTGCTGCACGAGAGGTAAGCGCCACCCCGTTCGATGGAAAAGGCACCCCGCTAACGCTGCCTTCAGTCTCATGCTCGTCACGTGTCTCAACCCAGTCATCGGCTACGACATGGCCTCAAAGGTTGCCAAGAATGCTCACAAGAAGGGCTTGACTCTCAAGGAGAGCGCGATGGAGTTGAAAGCGCTGAGTGAGGAGGATTTTGACAAGTATGTGAGGCCGGAGCTCATGATCTCGCCGAAGGAGAAGAAGTAGATGTCTAAGTATCAAAAACGGGAATGTGTAGATAACGTGGATCTCTGGTAGTTTAGCGTTTTGGTATTCTGTTCGAGGCTGCACTCTTCCCGCTGAGGGATAATTAAATCACAGAGGATCGCATGATCGAGAGCCCCCGATGGGCAGTGACGACCAATACTGTGAAACGGAATATGAGTTCATTACTAAGCACATCCAGGAGAAGTCATTTCTAGAACTCGCATTGCTCATGTCCCACTTTAATCATACAGAGCAAGGCGCCAGTACCAGACCCCAACAAATGCCTCCCTGAAGTTTCGCGCCCCGTACTGCCAGTCATTATGCCTTCCGCATGCCCTCTAAAACCCGGGGCCCCTGAGTGTGTCCACCATGCATCACCTTCTTCCCATCACCTCTGTTAACCTTGAACGAACCTTGGACGTGAACAATGACAATACGGAAACGAAAGTAACGTAGGAGGAGATTCTTGCTGCGAGCGAATGCGTTCGTCAAGCGATCCCCGGAAGAAAGCAGTTCCAAGAAGAGCGGCTGCTTAATGGTTGTGGAGGTGAGTGTCGCCAGCCGCTCAGAAGATGGTGCCAAAAGCCTCCTCGTTCATCGTCGGTAACGCCTTCCTCGGGCTTGCCGGCTTGCCGTTCTCGTCCGTTGCGGGTTTACGATGCCTATCCCGCTGTCAGCTTCTTTCTCAACCCCTTCCTTGTCGCATCCCTTTTCCGGACACCAGCTCCAAGCAAGCAACAGGAAGTCTCAGCAGCAACATACCTGAATGTAAATCCAACAAACAGCCCCTTCCCCATCTGATCATCCCTATCCTCCATCCTCTCCAACGCCGCCTGTTTGTCATGCACCTCCTTATACTTGGCCATATCAGCCTCGTTCCCAAAATCATCAAAATACCCGGCATCCGTCTCCCCTTCCAGCTCCGGCACAAACGGCGCCCTCTGCTCCCTTAGCCTGCTCCACTCCACCTCCGCGAAATAGTCATGCCGCTTGATCTCCTCGATCCCCGCGAACCGCGCTGGGGGCATGCAGATCAACCTAGTGATGAGATCCCACGTCCGCCGTGAGAGGAAGTATGTCGGGTCCTCGTAGACGGGCTTCCGGAGCACTTTCTTCCAGCGACGGAGGTTCTGCCACGTCTCCTCGACCGTCGCGCCCGCGAAGGGCGGATACCCGGACAGCGCTTCGAACAACATGCAGCCGAGCGACCAGTAGTCGACGGTGAAGTCGTAGGCGTCACCCTTGAGCACCTCGGGGGCCATGTAGTCCGGGCTCCCGACGATGGATTTCGCGTACGTCGCGTCGTTGGCGCGCAGGGAGCGGTAGCCCTCTCTTCGCTCCCGCGCGGTCCGCTCTTCCATCGGTCGGTTGTTCCCAAAGGCCCCGACCACGTCGCCGACTTCTTCCAGCTTGATGCGCATGCTCTCGATCTTGGCGGGCGCGAGGAACCCCGCTGCGAGCCCGAAGTCGGTCAGTTTTACGTGGCCCGTGCCGTCGATGAGGAAGTTTTCGGGCTTCAGGTCCCGGTGGATGTAGCCGAGACTGTGCAGCGCGTCGACGCAGAGGAACATCTCGGTGATGTAGAAGCGTGCGTGCCGGTTGTGGAGGACGCCGGTGTTGTTGAGGAGGGTGCGGAAGTCGCCGCCGGGGACGTATTCCTGAGGTGACATGTCAGAACCGCTGGAAACTTTGGGTTATGGGATAGTGTGGACAGAGAGGGGAAGCAACTTACCATGGCAAGGTAGATGCTCTTGTCGTCCTGGAATGCGTACAGCAGCCGGACCAGCCACTCGCTCTTTGCGTTTGTGAGGATGTCGCGCTCGGTGAGCACATGGCGGATCTCGTCCAGCTTGAAGAGCAGCTTCTTGCTCATCACCTTGAGCGCGCATACCTCGCGGGTGTCTTTCTTCTGCGCGAGGTAGACCTGCCCATAGCCTCCTTGCCCAACTTGCGTGAGAATTTGGAAGTCGCCATGCCTCAGTCTCGTCCTTCGCTTCCGTAGATTTGCCCGTTCTCGTCCGAGATACTTGCTGAGCGCGGCTTGATACTCTGCTTCTTCGGTATCTGGCGGAGGCGGATACTGCGCTTTGAACTGAGACAGCCGGTTCTGGCGCGTGTGGACGTAGCTGAGAAGGTCGTAGTAGTAATCGAGGAAGTCTGGTGCAATTAGCTCGGTCTGGCTGCATCAGTCTGCGCCTCCCTATACTTACATAGCTGTGAGACGTTCGCCAACCGCTTCACTGACGGCTTCTGCAATTTCTCTAGTTCTTCTGGAGAAAGACCCCGTTGGACGGTGTAACTTGTACGTGCTGGCTCTACCGGCTCAGCGCGCGCCCTGTACGGTTCCTGGCGTGATGCGGCTGCATGGTTGAGGTAGCTCGACTCCTTGGTCAATTGTGGCCGGCTGCCCGGTGGGGTGTTCTCCTTGTTCGACTTCCGTGTCGGACTGCCCGGTACAGGCGCACTCACGTCGTTGGCGCTGTCATTCCGGTTTTCGGCAATTGCAAAGACCCCTTTGCCCGGCGAAGTCGGTGGCTGCTGCTGTCGTCCGGCCTTGGAGGGAGAACCAACGGTTGGCACAAGCTTCATGGCATTGTCGAAGACGTTGGGCAGGTCGTAGGCTCCTGGAGGAAGCTGGTTCTTGCTCGGACTTCCCTGCGGTGTTCGCTGCGGGGAGGTGAAGGCTTGCTGGGATGGGGTAGAAGGTCGGTCGTATGCATCGTTTGTCGAGCGCGTGTGGAGGGCTGGCGGGAGCATTGGGAGCTTGAAGTCGTGTTTGTCGGGGCTGATGGCGGCTGCCATAGCGATAGAAAGCCCACCAGCGGCGAGCTGAGTGGCAAGCTGGCCTGGAGAACGTACTCTTGACTTGGGAGTTCCAGAGGGCAATTGGGGAGAGTTTTCCTTGGTTTGTGCGGCAGGTTCTGTGTGGAAAGCCGGGTGGTGGGTAGAGGTGGGGGCTTGCAGGTTTGTGTTGACGGTCAGTTCGGAATTTAGGCGGGGAACAACAACCCCCCTGCAGGGCCTGTCTCATCCACCATTCTTGCATTGCCGTAGACAAAAAGCCCTTGTGCACGGCTTAGATCCTGATGTCCTCCCCGTGCTAAAAGCATTTGCGGGGCCGGCAACTACATTCTGCCGTTCGTTCCTAGGCACAGGGATCTCTACTGTCACTGTCCCAGACCTCTAGGCGGGCAGGCGAGATGACTTACTAGGCTGGCAGGCAAGGCCTAATGGAAATTGGGAGTCTTCTACCTTTAAGTGACAGGATATGGTCCGGCTAATACGGCGGCAATTTGCTCCCACTCCCCCAGAGCAGCCCCAGTGTGAACCTTCAGGGATGTGTAGAGTATTATCCAATGATCTTATCTCCTCAGCCACTTCAGCCATACCCTTACCTTGGCGTGGAAGCCTGCTCATGATCCTTCCTCTTGCTCGCCATCGTCCATCCGCAACTCCCGTTGGTGTTGCTGTTGCTGTAGCAGTCGTTCTACCTCGGAATCGACCTCCTTTTCGCTCATTAGCTCCATCTATCCTTATCCGAAGGTCTTCTGTGTGTAGATCTGAGCGTTCTATCGGCACTCTACAGCAGCCAAGACGGGCAGTCTTACTGTGAGACATTGCTGCAGAGACCTACCCAAGTCTTATGCGTGGTGAGCCCGATCAGAAGTCGAGGCGGTAAGTGGCGGAAAACTAGCCTGAAGGAAAGCAATGGTATGTATGTCAGTGCTATTGTTAGCTCAAGGAAACCACCCATTATCTACCGGCCTCTTTTCGTCTTGCAACGGTCAAACCGCCCTCTGAATATCTCGTGATATCTCGCGTAGATCGTCTCTTTTGGTGTCTTTTGTCCGGTTGGCACACCTGTGCAGTGTCTCTTCTTGGGGCCGTTTCTATGACTAACTGCGTTACAGGAGAGCTCTCAGTACATCATCAGTCTTCAAAAGAGTCCCAATGAGGGCAGCCATCGGAACTCGCCCTCTTCGGCTGCTGCATTCTTTGCAACCCTGGTTCCATCCTTGCTCCAGTTTGTCGTTCTCGTCACTGCCTTCTTGGTGCTGAGGCGTAAAGAACGACGCGTGTATGCTCCGAGGACGTACATCGACTCCATACCCGACGAGTAAGACTGCGCATCTTCTGAGTGTATTGAAACTGACCGCGGGATAGTGAGAAGACACCAATACCAGACAATACCTTCATCGGTTGGATCCGCAAGTTCCGCGATGTAGATGACGAATATATCCTGAACCACCACTCCCTTGACGGCTACCTCTTGATCAGGTTCTTCAAGGTTGTTATTGGCATCTGCTTTGTCGGATGCTGTCTAACATGGCCTATCCTGCTTCCCATCAACGCCACTGGTGGCGGCGGAGAGAAGCAGTTCAATCGCGTCGCTTTCGGCAACGTTCGTGATCCTGCCAGGTACTACGCTCACGCATTGATCGCGTGGGTATTTTTGGGTGCGTACAGGAGTCCAGTTACTGACGAGACACATGCTAATCTTGTTTACACAGGCTTTGTGATGCTCGCGATCACGAGGGAGACGATATATCTCATCAACCTACGACAAGCATATCTACTCTCCCCATGGAATGCGAGCCGGTTATCAACGCGCACAGTCTTGCTCACGTCCGTGCCCAGAGAATACCGCGATGAAGAGAGGCTTCGGCGCCTCTTCTCCGCTGTCAATCAGGTATGGCTTGAGCCGAACTACAAGGATCTGGAAGGTATGGTGGAAGATCGTAACAGCACCGCCTTGAAACTCGAGGAAGCTGAGATACAGCTCTCGAAAGACGCCAATAAGAGACGGCTGAAAGCAATGAAGAACAAGGACACGGCTCGTAACGGAGCACCCGAGTCTGACAACCGCCGATGGCTGGACAGAAAAAAGCGGCCAACTCATAGGCTTACGCCAATCATCGGCAAGAAGGTGGATACGATCGATTATTGCCGCCGGCAGCTTTCCAAACTCCTTCCAAAGATCGATGCTTCTCGGCAAACCCATTTAGGGGGTAACCGCAACCTAGTGAACGCCGTATTCATCGAATTCGATACCCAAGCTGCCGCTCAGGCCGCTTTTACAATGGTCGTGCACAGCAAACCGGAAAGCATGGTCCCTCGCCAGATTGCCGTGCCTCCCAAACAAATCGTGTGGAAGAATTTGCGGATGACTGCTTACGAGGCCAATATTCGGTGGATATTCGCCACTGTGTTGATATGTGCCATGGTGTTGTTTTGTATGTCCACAACCGCACCTCGTCCTCCTGCACCGTCCTAACGAACTGAACACAGGGAGCATACCCGTCTCCTTAGTTGGTATCCTGTCGAACATTAACTACTTGTCGGAGAAGGCTCCCTTTCTGCGGTTCATTGACAACCTTCCGAGCTCTGTGCTCGGTGTCATCACCGGTCTCCTACCAACTATCTTGCTTGCCGCTCTTCTATCACTAGTTCCTATGATCTTTCGTTGTGAGCAATCCCCTTTTGGTCAGCTCATGCATAAAGTACTGATAATCGTAGTTCTGGCCGAGCAAACCGGTGCCGTCACTCGCGAGGAAATCGAGCTGCAGACGCAGTATTGGTACTTCGGCTTCCAAGTCATACAGGTCTTCCTTGTGACGACCCTCAGTTCTGGCGCGGCATCCGTGGCTAGCCAGATTGCTTCCAACCCCACCTCCGTCACAGAGCTACTGGCACGAAACTTGCCCAAGGCCTCCAACTTCTACATCACTTACTTCGTACTTTATGGCGTTGGTATTAGCGCCTCATACCTGATCAACTTCGGGGGTCTCTTTACATTCGTGGTAGGGAGATTCACCGCGAACACGCCACGAGCCATGTTCACGGACTACGTGAAGCTGACCTCCCCGCGCTGGGGTTCAGAGTATCCGAAGTGGACCAACCTCGGTGTCATCGCTATCACTTACTCCTGCATCGCGCCGCTTGTTCTCGGCTTCGCCACCGTTGGCATGAGCCTGATATATGGCGCTTACCGGTACAACATGTTCTTCGTCTACAACACCGACATCGACACCAGAGGTGCTAGTTATGCCATGGCTCTACAGCAATTGACTGTAGGCGTCTACCTAGCCGAACTCTGTCTGATTGGACTTTTCGTGATCCGTCTCGGTAGTAGCCTTTGGTCAAGCGGCCCGCTCCTTCTCACACTCCTCCTTCTTGTAGTCACGGTTCTCTACCATTACTCGATGAACAAAGCCCTCGGACCTTTGATCACCTCCCTGCCACACAATCTCCTCGCCGAAAGCGAAGTGCCCTACGATACCAGCCTCGCCGACGCCGAAGCCGGCACCCCACGAAAGCACAGCCAGTCCGCCGACTCGTCAGAGCCGGAGCAAGGGCAAGCGGATACCGGCGACAGCCAAGCCCCTCATACCCAGGATACCGTAGCACCAGCCGCCATCAACGACATCAGCACCCTCCACAAAGACCGCCCCAAACCATCCTTCTTCCACCGCCACTTCTCCCCAGCCGGCCAATCCGCAGCCGACATAGCCGCCTCGCTCCACCCGCGCTTCAGACGGCTAGTCCCGCCTTACCCGGCCGATGTGGCGAGGAAGGCGTACCTTAACCCCGTGATGACAAGCGAGCCGCCGGTGCTGTGGATCGTGCATGATGAGATGGGGATTTCGGAGGAGGAGGTCAGGGAGACGGGGAAGGTGGTCAAGATTACGGATGAGGGCGCTTGGTTTGATGAGGGGAATGGGATTATTTGGGATAGGGAGAAGGTGAGGGAGATGCCGGTTTGGAAGGATGAGGTGGTTTACTAAATGGGGCGGAGGATTGAAGTCCGTTCCCTAAACCCTGCTGCCGCGACAGGCTCAGGGGTCATGTACTTTTATACACCTGGTTCGAGGATGTGGCCACGAAGCGATGGTGTCTGCCAACATCTGACAGATCCGTACAAGAACACCTTGGAGATGATTACTCACGAGACACCCCTAACGGAGGACATGTGCTCGTACTCGTACCCAATGGTTTATCCAGATATCTTGGCAGCCCTATCGATAACAAGGTATCCCAGATTATTTCACAGCAGCTCCCAAAGCACCACCGCAAGCACCACCGCAAGCTCCCCTCCAGCAGCCATGCCAGCAGCAACAGTGACCACCTCTCCAACCCCCACCCCTCTCTCCTTCCCCGCCCCCATCTTCGCCGCCCTCCAGCCCTCCTCCTTCCTCCGCGCACACCTCGCGCCGGACTCGCCCTCGCAGCCCTCCCTCCGCGCAAACGGCCGCCGACCATCCGAGTTCCGCAAACCGAACATCAACACCGGAAGCCTGACCCACAGCCACGGCAGTGCTGTGGTACGGATAGGCGACACGGCCGTCGTTGCGGGTGTGCGCGGCGAGATTCTGCTTGCGGACGACATCCCCAACCCGCCTGAGCGCGAGAAACGGGACTTTGATACCAATTCCACTAGACAGGAGTCTCGGGGGAGCGGCGCAGACCCCAGCTCCAAAGGCGGTGGAGATGCAGATGCAGACGCCGAGGCAGACTCCCTAGCGCACCTCCAACTCCTCGTCCCAAACCTCGAGCTCTCAACCGGCTGCCACCCCTCCCACCTCCCCGGGTCCCCGCCCAGCAGCCTCGCCCAGAGCCTCGCCCAGCGCATCCTCTCGCTCCTCCACTCCACGCGTCTGGTCCCGCTTCAGCAACTCCGCATCCTGCGGCCGCGGGCGCGAAGCTCTGATCTCGATGACGAGGGGGACGAGATGTTGGACCCCGACGCAGCTGTAGATGGAGACGGGGATGGGAAGGTCAAGGGGTGGGAGGTCGTAGCATATTGGACGCTCTACATCGATATCCTCTTCATCAGCCTCGATGGCGCGGTGTTCGATGCTGCGTGGGGCGCCGTGGTGGCTGCGCTGGGGGATACGAGGCTGCCGCACGCGTGGTGGGATGCGGACAGGGAGTGTGTGCTTTGTGAGGAGGATGGCGCGCAGGCGAGGGGATTGGGGCTGAGGGGCTGCCCGGTTGCGGCGACGGTGGGGGTTTTTGCGCCGGGGAGGAGGGGGGTGGTGGGTGGGGAGAAGGAGGAGGAGAGCTGGATGCTGGTGGATTTGGATGCGTTTGAGGAAGGGTTGTGTAGGGAGGTGGTCACGGTCGTGGTGGATTGCTCGGGTGGAGGGAATGGGAGGATACATAGAGTGGAGAAGAACGGAGGTGGGGCAGTGGGGATGGGGCGGATGAGACATGTTGTCCGGAGCGGGGAAGAGAGCTGGAGGAATTGGGCAGAAGTTCTTGGAGAGTTAGGAAGTTGAGAAGAACGATTCAGTTGATTGCTGCACGGGGCCTTTGGTGTTGGACAATTACGCACTATTGCGTCGGACTAAACCGCCTTTTCGCATCGATCGCCGCAATGCACATGCCGTCGGTGCGTCTTTGTAGTTGCTTTGGAACATTGATGGCATGCAGTAAGATTGGACGTGCGTAAGGAGACCACTGTTCCGAATACATCACTTCCGAGGAAGTTCTCTCGGGCTGAGAGGTTCGGTAAGGTTGGGGCTATACCTGCTAAATCAAGCGTTGTGTCCCTTTCAGCACTGAAGGGTTGTTTCCTCACTCTCGTCTATCGGACTAAGAGGAGAATCAAATCCAGCAAACAAGCTGCTTAATAAGCAATACAAGAAAGGCACACAAACGGAACAGAGTGGCAAGACCAAGATCGATCCCACCGGATCCGTACGACACTGCAGCCTCTCCCCGTTGGGCGTTGAGATTCCTCCAGATTCTCTGCGCGCTCTCCCACTACACGCGCCGAAAAGGCTTCACAACACTGGTGGCTGCTCCGACAGTGTCCCTGGAGGATCGACTGAAGAAGTTTCCTCTTTCCGACCTGTTTACGGACGACCGCTTTTGTTGATCCGGTAGGCCTTGCAACCTCTTGATCTCCCTGCAGGGAATAGCCGCGAACCGCTTAACGCGTGATAGCAGAACTTGGTCCGCAGCAGTGCCCGGCTTGATGAGTCTTGGGCCATGAGCTCGAAGTGGTCCAGCGGCAAGTCGTACGGAGCGGATTTCATGCCGGTAGAAGACAAGGCTACAGGAGAATCTGAGCTGCTGAGCCTGACCTCAATTGTGTTGGTGGCGGCATGAGAGCACTTGAAGAGCAAATCGAGAGACGGTCCGGCAGTGATGTGGAGCAATCGGATGAACAATTCACCAAGCTCTCCTAGTCGAGATTGAAAAGGCGGCGGAAACTCAGTTGCTTGGATAATCACTCTTGATGTTCTGCCGGCCGACTTGCTTCGGCGAGATGGTTCAGCCTTCTACGTCTTCGACGATCGCCGCTTTCTCTCTTCGCATTGGAGTATGCGTTGGAAAGCAGTTTTTGCCACATGAACGTACAATCTGTACAATCGCAATAGGAAAGCAACCGAATTGACTAGCTCCGCTTTCTCGGGGTCACCCAACAAGGCCAGTCGTGTGGAATGGCAGCGAAATGCGACATGAACTTCCACTCCTGCCCCGGATTGACCTGCTTGATATCGTAGTCCCGCACCATCAACGCTGCTGCCTTGCTCACCTCCAGATGCGCCAGATTCCGTCCGGGACATTGGTTGTAGCCCGCGCCGAAGGCAACCATGTTTCGATCCATCTGCCTGATCGAATCGGAGCTGCCCAGCCACCGAAGAGGGTTGAAGGAGTCGGCGTCGGCGCCAAAGATTGACGTGAGACGGTGGATTGCCCAGGGATTGATGGAAAGCAGGACGCCGGGTTCAAAATGTCGGCCGCATACTATAACGCCACCCGGTGGAGAGATGCGTGAAAGGTTCAGGGAAACAGGGGTATGGAAGCGGTAAGTCTCCTTGATGCAGGCTTGAAGGAGCTCCAATTTCTGAGTCTCTTCGTAACTGGGGATCGAGGAGAGCTGAGCGTTATCAATCTCTTCTCGCAAGAGATCAAACGTCTTTGGGCTTCGGAGGAGGTAGTAGAACAGCGCTTGTAAGACCGCGCTGATGGTATCCGCGCCAGCACCGATGGTCGCGACTGCCGCGGCGAAGATCTCTTTTTGGTCCATGGACTCTGGATGTTTTTTCCGGGTGCCCATCCACTGCTCAATCATGTCTTTACGGACTTTGTCGTTTTTTGAGCGGGCATCGATAGCAGCGACACACGTATCGAAGACGTGCATTGCCGGTTGGAGGTTAAAATACTCTATGAGAGGGTTTGCGAGAAGTAGATTGTGAACCCATTGGAAATACCCTACGACAGAGAGGTAAAGCGTAAGAAATCCTTGGTTAGCGATTGCATTACCGATGTCGCGGCCTTGCACGAGGAAGCCAAACTGCCGGGAAAAGGTAACTTCACCAACGATGTCAAAGGCGAGGTAATTAAACCATTGCTCAAACTTAACGGGCTGCTTCGCGGCGGCAAGCTCGTCGAGTCGGCTTCGGAAAAGGGAGAGCAGGTTGTCGATGTATGGCTCGGATTTGATAATGTTTGATAGCGTGTAACCGGACGCGATGTTCTTTTGCTTCTCGATATGCCGTCTGGCATTGGTCTCGCTCATCTGATTTATGAACCTTGAATCCGGAAGACTGGTGATTTTGTACCAATCACCCTGGTAATTGCAAACGCGAATTGTCATCAGCGCTGATGACTGCTTAGAATGCTCGGGGGTTGAGTATAACCTTACCTTGTCCATTTTACTTTTGAGAACTTGCTCGATACCGTCTGGATCGCTGATGCTGACCTCATTGTATGCAATGCGGACCAACTTGCCTGCAAAGAGCTCCCTTAGCTCACAATCCTTCGTTTCAGCATCGTGGAGGTGTAGCAACCGTATTTTCTGTGGGCTTCAATAGTGGCTTGTCCCAGCTGACCACGTAATATGCTCCATAGCAGCCAGAGAACCGAGAAACTCCCAATGAAGGGACCGGGGACATCAGAGATTGACGAGCCGTATCGTCGCCTCACAAATACCAAGAAGAGCGAGGAGATGGCCACTGCTGTCAAAACGCCTGACAGGCTCAACCCTTGTAGCAATGCATCCAGAGCCATGACTGCGAGACCGTGTTCCTGCAGGTGATTACCGGGTGGCAGGTAGAGAGGAACGGGGTGGGAAAAGTACTTTGTATGACGCATTGCGGGCAAAAGAAGCAAAACCATCCTCGGTTAAATCCGTAAATGCTCTCGATTTCAAGCATCTCCATTGGCTGCAGGGAGATATTTTCCATGGCTTGGTTCCTTGTGCGTCTTAGACTGTAATCTCGCCGACGAAGTCCTCTCCGCAGCGCGGGTAGCGGGCCGTCAAGAGTCACATCCACGGATCCGCTAAAGATGAGTGCCACGTGGATGCTTATCGGATGACAAGCGTTCCGAATCCCGGACACGGTTGTTTCATGCGCCTCGCACTATTCTTTACTGATATCGCGGTTGTCACGGTGAGGACCACTTAAACAGGGCCCTCCGAGCGTATCGTTGGCCCGGTGTTACTGTGCCGCAGTAGCGGCTGCGCGGCATGCGGATGACCCTGCTTTACCTTTGGCAAAGCCACCCCCTCAACCTGCCTCTAAAAACAATGATATGCCTGAGGAACAGGACTCGCGGAAAAAGACCGCGCACATAGCTCTCACGACCCTCCAAGCGCAGGCACAAGCAAGAGACAATTGAATCATGAGCGCCCCCACGACAATACCCACGGACGGGGAGGCTCTTCAGGCAGATGTAAAACCTCAACTTTAGCTTCAGCCTCGCGCTGGCTCAAGCAATCTTTTGCTGATGACTGATGTTTGTCCAGACCGATAGCGACTCCGCCTGCGATGTCGAAAGCATCATGACCGAGACTGCTTCCCTAACGGCATCTGTGTACGACTTTCTTGAGCAATACGGGCACCGCTATCACCGCGACGGCAAAGACCTGCTGCCAATCGATGAAAGCGAGCAAGATCGCCTGGACCTGCAACACCACATCTTCAAGATGATCCTGGACGGGGAGCTTACCGCCACTAAGATCCCTCAAGACGTGCAAGCAGTGCTGGACGTGGGCACCGGCACGGGCATCTGGGCCATCGAGATGGGCGAGGAGCATCCAGGCGCCACGATCAAGGGACTAGACCAGGCACCAATTCAGCCCTCGTTTGTGCCGCCAAACGTTCAGTTTGAGGTGGTATGTCGAACCATTCCTATGATCTGCGAACCATTCATGTAACCCTGACCTCCGCCCTAGGACGATGTCACGAAGCCATGGGAGCGCCGACCAAATTCGCTCGACTTCGTTCATGTCCGTAGCATGGCTGGCCTGATCAAAGACTGGTCAGCGTTCCTAGCAGACGCCTATCTCCACCTCGCACCTGGCGGCTTGATCGAAGTGTCTGATTTCACAACTCGATTCCAATGCAACGATGGCACGTTCAAGCAAGACTCTTATTGCAAGCAGTGGGAAGTGGCGTTCCATGATCTTGCCGTTTCGATATTCGGGATGGACTTTGAAACCGCACCGAAGATGGCGGGGTGGCTGGAGGACGCGGGCTTTGTCGATGTGCAACAGGTCACGAAGATAGTGCCGGTGGGCCCGTGGCCGAAAGATCGTAACCTCAAAACAATTGGGCTGTATCATCGAACTCACATGTTGGACATGGGCTTCGAGAACTATTCTATGTTTTTGTTCACGAGTGGCGGCTGGGACCCAGTAGAGATCCATTCGCTGCTTGCTCACGTTCGGCGGGAGCTCAAGGATCCTAAAATTCATACATACACTACCGCGTAAGTAGACTTCTGCCCTTTCCCGTTTGCGACTAGAGTTCCGATGGCTTATGCTAACGCGATGTTACGTTTAGGGTGTTTTTCACAGCTAGAAAACCGGAAGTAAAAAGCAACAATGATTAGGTACAGCGCAACGGTCTTCAAGCCGGCGTAACCCTTGACGCGCGGGTGCAGCTTTCGCCGTTCATGTGGTGACCCTCGTCTGTAGTCGCTTGGAGAAACCATTCTTGCGAAACCTGAAGAGGGGAGAAAGCGCGCAAGCAGCTTCGTGTGCCGTACGCTGTGTGCTGGTCCTTCCATCTCGTTCGGTACGCGGACTTTCACGATTGTCTGCAGCCCACAGAATGCGGATTGGCATGTGTTCAAAACGCCGAGCTTGCAGGTGTCCCATCCCGAGTGACCCTTCACCGTCCCCTCACTGTAATATGTATGTATGTCGCGACCGTGGTGAGTAGGCGGTTATGTTCGAGGCTAGAGTCAATCACGCACCCAAGCCGCTGCAGATAGCGTTGCGGAAGCGACTAGGGAGACTCGGCGCTGTTGGACAATTTATTATATATAGTGTAGAGAAAGGATGGAGCGGACGGGATGGGCTGCGCGGCGGATACGATACTCTAGCATTAGAGGGCGTTGGTATTCAACCGGCTCCGGCGGTAGCTGACGAGGCGGGGGAGGGAGAGGTAGGCGAGTTACACAAAGGGTGGATTTGTTGCGTTGCGGTGAGGGCTTCGTGGGACGCCGTTCCCCATACTGTCCGTGGCGGCTAAGAACGATGATGTTCGGGAATCTGGGGAAGCTCGTGGGTTGCGGGCGGGACGGGAGATGATCTCCGCACGAGGCGGAGCCAGTTCCGCATTCACACTAGTTTCTCGAACCTGGCTCGGATATGCAACCGCGATATGCATCGTAACTTGGGGGACCTCTATCCTGGTGCCTCGGGTAGGCAAGCCTGCACATTGATTCGACAACCTTAGCAACGTGGAGAAGTATGTATAGCCGGCTACATGAAATTCGTAGTCCTCTTGCTTTCGTCCTTCATACTAATCATCTTTTGCTCTTGCGAGGGTTTGGAGCGGCTTGCTTACAATCGAGGCTGCTATTAGTCCGTGTGTACTACCCGCAACAACACGCGCAATCAATATGGCAAGCAAAGATTTGGAAGCAACCCATCTTGAGAAGGTCTCACCAGACTCTCCACAACTCTCCATCCGCGAGGGAGCAGCCACCAATTCCCAAGACTGGGATGCAGCTGAGGAGAAAGCGCTCGTGTGGGTCACATCTCTCAGGCCCAATGTACAACACTGACCTGTTTCAGATGGAAAGTCGACTTGCGCGTTTTTCCAATGCTCTGTGTAGTGTTCGGTCTGTCTCTGCTTGACCGGACCAACATTTCTGCAGCATACATCGCAGGCCTTGCGAAGGACCTGAGACTGGACATTGGGTCCGTCTCCTTCATCGCGCTAGGAGGAGCATCAAAACAGCTGACACAGGGACTTGTAGCGCGAGATACTCGACTGCATTGCTTGTCTTCTTTATAGGTAAGCAAGAGTGGGGACTCCCAAGACGCTTTGTGGTACCAACTGGTCACAGGCTATGCGATCTTCGAACTTCCCTCGAACTTTGTCATACGGCGGTTTGGAGCACGCTACTGGCTCAGCTTTCTTATCATAGCCTGGGGTGCGTGTGTCTTGGGGTAAGTCTAGGCGCCGACGAAATATGCAAGCACTCAATAAGCTGACCTGCAATTAGCATGGGCTTTGTCCACAGTTGGAAGACTCTCACCGTCCTGAGAGCCTTGCTAGGTGTTTTCGAAGCTGGATGTACGTTTTTTGTAGCATCTCAACATCTGCTGGACTGATTGAATCACAGTATTCCCTGGCGCCGTTTACATCATCGGATCCTGGTATCGTCAGTACGAGACGGCACGCAGAGTTTCGATCTTCTACATGGCTTCGTTGCTAGCCTCCGGTTTCGGTCCTATAGTATGTTTTCTCATGCATTCTGCTCACAAGAGAACAAAGCTGACAAAATGAACAGTTCGCTTATGCCCTGTCTCTTATCCAAGTTGGAAACGGCATGTATCGACAAGGCTGGAGATGGATCTTCATTATCGAAGGCATCGCGACTGTAGTGGCTGGATTCGTCGCGCCTTTCTTCCTGATCGATTGTAAGTCTGATTGAGTTGACAGACCACGCAGGACGACAGCTGATGGTGAGCAGTCCCAGAGAAAGCGCGTTTCTTGGATGAACGACAGAAGCACATTGCAACAGCGCGTGTTGCGCTCGGTAGGCGTAGCCACGAGTTCCAGCATCCCACAGTCGGACAAACATTCAAGATGCTTATGGATTGGAAGATAGGCGTCTAGTATGTTCCTTCGAGAGTCTCGGCGTTCCACAACTATCAGTGATTAGCTAATGTATCGTCCTCCAGCTGTATTCAGTACTTCGTCGCCGCATCTAGCGTTTATTCTCTAGCCTACTTCCAACCCATCATCCTCCGACAAGGGATGGGCTTCAGCTACGCCAAAGCCCAGTTGCTCTCCAGCCCTCCCTACGTCTTTGCAATCTTTGCCAGTATCTTGCTCGCCTGGGTCTCTGACAAAATCCGCCTGCGCTGGCCCGTCCTCGTCTTCCAATCTTTGACCGCTGTCGTTGGTCTCCTGATCATCCTCTATGTTCACGCACCAGGCGTCCGTTACTTCGGTCTCTTCCTTGCCGTCTACGGGACACAAGCCAATGTTCCGGGCACTTTGGCTTACGGCCAGAACCAGACCGCGAGAGTAGAGAAGCGAGGCATCGTCTCTGCTGCGATGATTAGTATCGGGGCTGCAGGTGGCATCACTGGTAGCACCATCTTCCGCTCGCAAGATGCGCCAACCTACCTCCCTGGCATGTGGTCAACCATTTGTATGCAGTTGCTTTACTCTCTTCTCACGTTCTCTATGTCGATGTACTTCAAGAAGCAGAACAAGCTGGCCGATGAAGGCAAGAAGCCAGCTTTAGAGGGTGTTGAGGGCTTTAGATATGCGCCGTGAATAAAGGGTAGATGCTAGTCAGCCAGCTGATCATTGTTATTGTTCAAAAGAGCGGTACAATGTACTTGAGCTGCTTCAACTACATATTCCTAGACATACATGCAAACCCTATCTTTACTAGCTTCGGATAGGCTATCAGCGCTTCAGCGTGTTACCCTGACTTGGAATACTACCATCACGGCTTTCCCTGACAACAGGGCTAGACCTAGTGCACGCCCCCCTAGAACCCTCTAGGATACCTGCCGGTTGAACATGCAAACACTAAATACTAGTTTAGCATTTGCAACCGGAGTATGCTAGCGAGCCTCGAAGAGATACGAAAAGGCATAGGATCCCGAGCACACGTTAACACCAAACGCAATCAACAGCTTGGTCGCCACTGTGAATTCGTGTATATGACTTCATGGTACTCCAAGTCCGTTGCTTGCTCTTACTCCTATTTCGCTTCGTAGACTTCACACCGCGTAGAAGATTGAGGGGCAAAGCCGTGACCTCACACCACACACTAGCAGCTCTCCGCTCATGAATCAAGGGCGATCACTACGGAAATCTGCTCTGACTGCCATGATTATGGCAAGAAATCGCTTTGCAATATCGGAAGCTTGACTCATCCCTGATGACGGGTACAGGCGCAGTCCCGAGTCCTAGAGACAAAATCCGCTTCAGAGCATTGCTTTCCTCTCCTCCCTAATCGCAGGCATATCAGCTAAGATTGATTCCGGCACATCAATGACCTTATCGCGGATGTAGTCGGCAAACCCTTTCCCTAGGCAATCCAGCAAACGACAGCTGCTCACGCCTCGTCCAAGGGGTCCATATATGACAAAATGTACCGCAAGGATGTTTTGGAACTCCATTCGCTCAACGAAAAAATCCTCCCGCCAGTCATCTCCCATCAGCTCGGTCATTCTGGCCCTGGTTGCGAACGATTGCAGCCATGGATAGTGCTCGGAACGACGAACGAACAAGCCTAGGTTGATGTTGGCCCCTTTGTCACCAGATCGAGCGAGGACGACATCACCCAGTCGTGCTTTGCGAGTGGGTCCAAACATGGAAAGGTCAACCGGACTGGCTGTCTCATAGTTCTCCCGCGCGTCGAGCTTCCTGTATTCGGACGGGTGGCCTGCTGACGCCTTCTCTGCAACACTTCCGTCCGCAGACAAGACTGCGACACCCTCATCCAGAGAGTTCTGCGGGTAGATTGCTGGGTAAAAAGCCAAGTAAGACCTTGGCAATGCCGTTCGAGTATCTAGTGATAAATGGAACCCGGAGAAGTGTTGCATTGCAATTTCGGAGAACGTCTTCAACAAGCCATAGAGAACGGTCTCGGTATCGGCCTGGGCAAAAACACGGCAGTAGGTTGTACTGGCAAACTGACTACGAGGATTGTATTCCGGCGTACCAATGATTTGGAAATCAAGCAGCTGAAATTTTTCCAGCCGTCCAGACTGTTTGAGAGCGAAGCGAAATTGGGTCTCCATCAAGTGCCACTTCTGAGCGGTTGCATATCCCGTAGCATTAAACAAGAGCTGCGCCTCATAGCCGCCGTGGTAGAAAATGGCAAGTTTTGTGGTAGGTGGAGGAGGAAACCCTTTGATGTTCGACAACCGTACTCTATCTTTGCCAACTTGCTGAATCTCGATGTCTTTCGCGTTCGCGGTCACATCCGAGTTCAGATATATGCTGCCTTGCAGTTCATACAAGAACTGGCACTTCACGTTGTCCTCGTTCACCAACCCTTTTGTGTTCTCGTGCTTGGTTATAACGGATGTGCCGTCGGCGGCAATCTCAGCGATGCCAAAAGGCAAGTCGACGAAGGTCTCCAGCGGATATTCGGTGAAGCCCGCAAAGTTGCTTCCAGTCACGTATGCAGAGCATTCAATAAGGTGACCTGCAATCAGTGCTCCTGCTAAGTTGTCGTAGTCAGACTCGTTCCACTTATGCCAGTACCATGCAGCGCCAATGACTGGAGAAGCATCCGCGACACGTCCACAGACGATGATATCTGCACCAAGCTCAAGACCTTTCACAATCGCTCGGGCACCGAGGTATGCATTCGCGGACACGATGCGTTTGCCCTTGGTGTCAAGCAATGATGTGGCATTCTGCGCCAAAGAGACCTTGTCGTTTTCCGAGTCGAGATGTTTCGGTAGAGTTCTAGTCTTTTCGAGATCGGCCTTGACCTCATCAATCAAGTCGTCTCCGTACACGTACGCCACCTTGAGATTGTAGCCCCTCTCGGTCACCAGCTTCTGGCATTTCTTCGCTAAACCACTTGGGTTCAGCGCACCGCCGTTGAAGACCACTTTGATCCTCTTCTCGTCGAGAACGTCGAGAGTCTGCTCAAGACCATCCCAAGCAGTTGGCTCCCAGCCATCGTGTTTTCCAGCGGCCATCTTTTCGGCATTTTCGGCCAGGTTCATCTCCGCGAGGTAGTCGCCCGTGATGAAGTCGACATCACCCTCTATTGCTTGCCGTCTCATTCTAGATAACAGGTATAAGCCTACTCTTTCTCTAACAATTGACAGAGTGTGGGAATATATACTGGGAGCCTGGGTCACCTCTCGCCCCTGAGCAGTTCGCAATCCGTACAGGCCGAGTCCCGGCCGCCGCCCATCTTGTTCTGACATCACCCATACTGGGTCACTTGAGTATTGAATTCGTTTCTCTGAGGTACAATAATCCTCGATGCAGCATTGTCAAGAAGTTGTCGCGCGACGTTAATATTATAATGGTCAGCATAGGCCTGATGCCGTGCATCCGGTGCTGCCATCAGCTTTGCACACGCTCGTAGACATCACAAACACAAAGCGGACTCGATTCCGTGGCTCGGCTCGGTCATCGTGGTATGTAACCCAGAAGAGCGAGGCTGTCAACGATTTGGCCAACCGCAATCGACGCTACCCCGCATGGATGGGCAGATCCTCGGCTTGGTCCTCGTTTTCATGAGCATCTCCTCGTCTACCTACATCTACGGTAACCGTTTGCCGTCCATGCCTGACGTACGAGCAGTTTATGCATGCTCCCGGCACATGGATCCCGCATTACGGGTTTCTGGGAGCTCCATATCTTGGCCCGTGCAACTGTGTGAAGGTAAGTTGAAGTCTTCGCGATACGAAGGTTTGATTTCCCGTGTCTTTCAAGGCCAAAGCAAGGTATTTTCGTCGTGATCCTCACCGCATCTCTCTTCTCCATGCATACTGTTAAGATTTCGTCATAGTCAAGATGGGGAGCATTGGCATAACAAGCGGTGTCGATGGCGCTGTCAAATATTCCGTCCCCAAAGAATCGCGCAGGATACTTGAGGAAGGGATTCTATCCAATCCTCTGATCGCCAAAGACCTGCCAGAAGGAACCGCAGATTTTGCCAAATCCATCAACTTCGTCGGCTCAGACGCGCCGAGTATCCCCATCAACTGGCGCTTCGCCGAGTCCGCAGCGTCACTGAAAGGGCTGGAAGCTGCCGTTATCGCGCAACTGGTGAAGCGGAAATACGGGAAGACCGTTTCTAGCGCAACAATCAACACCGACCACGCCTCGCTGTTCCTGATGTCAACGTTGCTGTGGACGATGACCACAGACACCGGCGAGGTGATTTCCTACAAAGACGCCGGCGGCAAATCATTCGACCAGTTGATTCCGAATTTCGATATTCACCGGCAAGCGTCCTCGTACCACCGCGTCGCCGCCACCAACATTCACCGCACCAAAGACGGCCGCTTCTTCCATCTCCACGGCAGCATGAACCCCGACCCCACGCTCGATAGCATAGGGCTGCCGCATGACATGGACAACGCAACCATCGAAGACTCCTGGAAATCATTCATCGAGAAACTCTCCCAGATCGACAGCGCCGAAATGCAGCGCCTTGCCTCTGACGTCTACAAGCAAGCCGGTGTGGTTACAGAAACCCTAGACTCCTTCCGCGCCTCAGAGCATGGCAGAGCCAACGCACATGTCGGGCTGTTCGAGATCCACGAAGCACCCAATGCCTCCCAGCCGGCCGGCTGGTGGCCATCCACTCCGCAAACCTCCGCCTCTCGCCCCCTCGCCGGCCTGAAAGTTGTCGACCTCACGCGCGTCATCGCCGCACCCGCAGTCACGCGCGGCCTCGCGGAGCTTGGAGCCTCCGTCATGCGCGTCACGTCCCAGAACCTCGTCGACTTTTCAGCTCTGCATATCGATTTGAACTGGGGTAAGTGGAACAGCCATCTAAACCTGAAGACAGAAGAAGGGCGCGCCGCGCTTCGCGCCCTCATCCGCGATGCCGATGTCGTCGTCCAGGGCTACCGGCCCGGTGTGCTGGACAAGTACGGCTTCAGCCACGAGGGGATCATCGAGCTGTGCAAGGACCGCGAGCGCGGCATCATATCCGTCCGTGAGAACTGCTATGGCTGGAACGGCCCGTGGGCGTACCGCAGCGGCTGGCAGCAGATCAGTGATGCGTGCGTAGGCATCTCTTGGGCGTTCGGGAGAGCCATGGGCTTGAAGGACGGTGAGGCTGTCACGCCTGTGTTTCCTAACTCGGACTACATGACCGGGATTGCGGGCGTGTGTGGGATTCTGGCGGCGCTGATGAGGCGTGGCGAGAAGGGTGGCAGCTACAAGGTTGATGTCGCGCTGAACTACTACAACCAGTGGTTGGCAAACAGCGTGGGTGAGTACACAGGTGAGACCTGGAAGACTTTATGGGAAAGGAATGGGAGGCAGGTTTTCAGGTACGTGCTGCAAGTCCTCTAGGGTCTTTGGTTGGGAGATGTGTTCGTATGAAGCTGACGGAGGGCCATCGCAGATCGTATCACGGCATGACATACACGATTCCGCGCGTCCTAGACATGATACAGAAGAATAGCGGCGATGTCGTATTCAATCCTAAGTTCTTTGAGAGTCGTGAATCGAAGGCGCTAGGCGTTAAGATTCATACTGTCAAGCCGATCATCAGTTTCGATGGTGGCGAGATTGATCTGCGATATAATGTTGGCACGAGAGGGAACGGCAAGGATCAGCCTAGGTGGCCGGATGATTTAACGAGTGAGATTGTGGAGTGAGCGATTCTTACGAATACACATCAATTTACCTTCTTTCGACACCTTTCAGGTACGGCGTGTGCTGCCGTAGTGAATCGTGCGCGCATAATGCTTCACCTGTTCACTTCTCACGTGATCTGCGGTCGTAGAAAGAGATGGGTCTGTCCCGCAGCTTCCAAAAAACCTTCATCTTCAACCACCACGTCGCCGTCGAGGAGCCGCGCTTCTTTATATTTCAACCTCTCGCCGCCTTCGATCTCGCTCAAACAGGAGCCGTGCTCCTTGCAAACCCCTCAGTCTAAAAGCTATCACCGTAGGTCAGTCCAGACGCGGCAGTGGAGGGAAGACACTAACCTGTCGGTCAGACACGCAATCTACATGGCAGACCAAGGCCCTGGGACAGCAGCGGACCCAGACATCACTGTAAGCGAGCGCGCTTCGCGAGAATGGATATGTCATGCTCACACAAGCTCGTCCAGATGACAGACGCGCCTTCACGCATTGTCGTCAAAGCCTCCGAACTCTCCGAGACCCTCTTCGACGCGTGGGTGGACCAATACGATCCCGAGTCGCTGCGTGCGTTTGAGAAGATCTACTGGACTGGCGTGGCAGCGCCGGATGGATTGGACTACGACATCATAATCGAAGGTCTCTGGGCGGGGTTTTTCGCGCGGCTCCGTGTAATGTACCCTCCCACGCCGCCAGAGCAGTAGGAATGGGTCGCTCGTTATCGGGAGTCGTGGGAGGAGTCTCGCGAAAACAATCCTACCTCGGCGGTCACCCTCTACCAGTATGCCCAGATCATAGAGTCCGCTAAAACACGCGGCGTCCTTACGCCCAGCAAGCCGGCCGCACCTGCGGCCAAGAAGCGGATCATCAAGGAGGCTTCGGATCGGCAGGAAGAGGAAATGCAGCGTGAGGCTAGGCATGCAGCACATTAACATCATTGCGATAAAGCCGAGCGGTCCGTTTGTTCAGGCACCATGCGGGTATTGTATATTTAGCGGGACAGATAATGCATAACGGAACAGCCACACTGTTGACAGAGACTATGAAGGAAAAGCGTGTGGCACGCGAGTTCAGTAGCAACCTCAACACTCTGCTCCATCCCCACCAAATGATTCCGGCGGCTAGTAAAGGGCACCTTGGAAGATGCTGTCGAATAGAGATTTGGGCACCTTTTCAGCCATAAAGAAAGCCCTGTCGCCACTCTTATCCAAATTAGGTATAACTGGTTGTCTGGGCTGTCCCGCACGATGTGAAGGGGATTCCATCCCGGGCCGCTCTTGAACCTGAAAGAACCATCGGCGTAAAACTTGCACTTCGCCGAGTCTTCCTCGTAACCTGTTGACCAGGACTTTACCCACTTCCCCTCAAACCGCATCTCAATTACCTAGTGGGTTGCTTAGCGTTGCGTGCTTCCACGAGAGAATTTACTCACGCGTAGATCCGTGTCACCCTGCTTCATAGCCTCCAACATACATGTGTCCAAATCCGATTGCCTTCGGTGCATTCTGAATACTGTCGCTCTTTCTGCCTTCTCTTTTGCTGGGACCCAGATCCCCCAATTAGTGGTCTTTGAATCCTTTACCTTTAAGCCATCTATCGAGTTCGCCTCCGTTTTACCCTCGGTGTATTGTGGGTATAGGCTCACATAGCCCGGTTCGTAGTTCTTCTAGCACATGAGGTAGAATTTGTCGCCGTCAGCAACCTTGCCGCCGATGTAGCGTGATTGCGGCCAGGCCGAGTCATTTCCCAGATTCTCCATGATGGCAAAGAGTGAAGAGATGCGGTTACAGTAGAATGTTACGACCTTCTGGTATGTAACAATTGAGAGCTTG
Source organism: Coniosporium apollinis CBS 100218 (assembly GCF_000281105.1). Lineage (NCBI taxonomy): Eukaryota > Fungi > Ascomycota > Dothideomycetes > Coniosporium > Coniosporium apollinis. The sequence goes on along the minus strand of NW_006913310.1, from coordinate 8,964 downwards.
TTGATGTCCGAGGTTTGAGTGTTCGCAAGCTGCTTATATAGACTCTTGAACTAACACCACGGTAACCCGAGTAATCTGAGTTGGCACCCTGTTGACACAGATACGCGGACTCCATAACCAGGAAGCAGTAAACCACAAAGTAAATAATTAGTTATGTAGCTTTCGATATATTAACTAGGGGCTATCAAAGCTTCTCGTCTTAGTATCTTATAACTAAGAACATGCGCACACTACACAGGATTGATTTAGCCAAGTTATCGATTTCATTTTGCAGCAGCTTCTGGGTTTGCTGTTTATGGAGTCCGCGTATTTGTGTCAACAGGGTGGTCGGCAAGATTGCTAACCTCATTCTTACAGCTCAACAAAAAGGCAAGGAGGTAAAGTGACGGGATGACCAAGGATTGCCCCGCTCAAATGGTTGCACATAGCTGGATAGCTTTCTATACGGGCCGCGCGCATGCGTCAACCGTTAATGCCTCGCTTCATCCCTTATCTCGGAACGTCCTTGTGATCGGGCGACCGCACTGTCAGTATGTGCATGTATTGCTTCGGCGAGCATCTTCACTCCTAGTAGTCTCCTGCAACTTTGCGGCCACGACATGATTCACATGAAGTGTCGAAGCGGCCGAGCTTCTCGGCTTTTCTTTTTGTCTGCAAGAATCCATGGAGGATTTGCCTCAACGGAGTTGCCTTGAAGTAATTGGTGATGGCTGGACGGCCGATGCTGTGTCACCTACGTTAGGCCGAGCATCTCCAGCCTGCTCGATTGCTGAGCTGGTCATGCTGCTGTTCATGAGGGATTTGTGTATACATGCGGGAGAAGGAAACTGCAGAGGAGCTACCGCATCATCTCGAGATTTGCTAGCCCACGAGAACGCTGCCTGCAGATGCAAACGTACTGCGGATTGTGTTGAACGGTTTTTACTTATTTTTCTCAAGAGTGGAGCCAATAGTGCAGCGAAATGCGGTCCATGTTTGCCGGAGGTGATCAAAAGCATGCACATTGTTAAGGAAATGTTTCCCGAAGAATTCGCAGCACAGAGCAAGATTTTAGACGGAAGACGTGAAGGACAGACGGGGCGCGATCACATGCGGGAAGTGCGAAAAATGGGCAGTCTATGAGAAAGGGGCCAGACGCATCGAGGACGCGGTGCAGAGCAACATCACGGCTGCCAGACAGGGGAGAAACGTCGCTTGTAGACAGAGGAGTCCGACGAGGAGTACGGCGCGGTCGACACCGCCGAGTGGGTACTAAGGCCGTGGGATGCGGGAAGGGCCGGGCCATACGGAAGGGTCTCTGCGGAGCAAGACGAGAGGGACCGTGGCTGCAGAGCAGAAGGTTGGCCTACAAGAAGGTACTGCCGGATCTTGTGGGTTACCTATAAACTTAGTGAATATTGGAGGCGTTGAGACCTGGGAGCAGGATACCTTAGAACCGGGTGGAATTAATGGCTGCCGGCTATTGCGTCTCTGCCTCTTGTATCTTTTAATACCCTCAAGTAGAATCGGTAGCTCCTTAGAGCTATTTGTGCACTTCTTAGTAGTAGACACAATCTTTCTCGCGGAAGCCTTATTAACGCTAGTCTGCTTTACAATCTGCTTATATTTGGCTTTAGATTGGCGTCTTGAGAGTATCGCAGACTGCCGTGCGATTGATAGCCCATTAGTGCCTAAAATTCAACCTCCAGAATAGTTCTTTAGTACAGTGGCAGTAGTAGAATACTTAATTATCCTAAGAATAGGTTTGAGCTTGCTGGTGACGATTGAGGAGCTTGTCGTGTTCGAGGCCCGTGCACTCTACCGGCCCGGCCTTTAGCCGGCTCCGATATGATACGATTCACAATACCTTAATTAGGGCTCTGTTGAGTTCAGCTGCGGGGAAGAGGGTCGATAGATGTAATCCTCGAATTCTTCTAACCTACCTGAACTTCACTGCTCTCGACCGTTACACATCGTTTGAATCCTACTTCCTCTCATTGTGAATAAATCTTATCTATGGACATTCTGCGCAATCTGCTAGGGAGGATACGCGAACTACGGGATACGATCAGACAAAGCGTCGTCCAGGAAAAAAGCGAGGAGGCGCTCGAAGCGGTGTCCACCTTCCTAAGTTTGGCAGCTCGGGAACCAGCTCTAGTAGCAGTGTGTAACGCTTTGTATCAAGCGGAATGCAACCATCATACTGCCCGCGACGATAACCCGGAGCGGAAAGCTCAGGCGCTACGAGTCAAAACAATGCGGGCGCTTTATGGATCGCAGGTAGAAACAGCCATTCTCACCGCCAACCAACCTGCAGCCCTGCCGGATGGTGGTCCGCCTCCTCTGCTGCCACTACAGGTTGTACAGGCTCAGGCAGCTAATCTCCCCGAGCAACCAAGATATGCACCAAAGAATTATTCAAATATCACGCCTGTAGTTGCTGGTATAGGAACCTTCGGCGGTTCCGTTACTTTCGGTCTCGCGCTGACGCTCACATGTGCCGATATACTGGTTCGGAAGCTGTTAGCATACGCTTCGGTACTCTTTCTAGGGGGATCCTCGCATCTGTTCCGATCTCTTTAATTCTGCTTGGCACCAATGATGCTAAGAATGTCCCGAAACACATCAGGTATTTTATTAAAATACAGTTCGTTATCGTGGCTTGTAGGATAACTGCTGCCTTAATATGCATGCTGTTTGTGTTTCTCTACTTTGGATACGACGGACCATTTGCTGTGGGAATGCTTATATTTGGAGTAAGCGTAGTAATCTGGTGTACAGGCGCGCTATGCATCAGTATCTCTCCACGTCGCTCTAGCAATGTTTGTATTTCATGCCAATTATTGTTTTTTGTTGTAGTAGTAGCACTCGGACTCGCAATATCCCTAGACCAGGACGACTTCAGGGCAAGAAATGCTACCGTAAGATGCGGAAACCTCACGAACGGAACGCAATACCCCGCTCCACAAATAAGCTGGTATGTTACGATGCAGCTTGTCGAAGGGATATGCACTAAAGCTCTCCCAGCTCCTCCAACTGCGTCGCAACCGCTTCGTGTAATATTACTACTACCTCCGTGATAGCTGCTTGGTGAGGATGAACTATGCTGGGTGCTACATAGCCGCTGATACTTCATAGCCCGAGTAGTTGTACAATCGCTGTTGATCCTCCAGTTCTCTAGGAAAGCTCCCTGGCGTTTTACCGGCCGAGCACGCGTTCTCATCACCAATCTTCCACGTCTACAAGCAGCTCTTTCACCTCCAACTCTGCATCTGATACCTCCTCTTCAAGAACACGTTCAGCCTCCGCTTTTGAGTGTCTAATCTCTTCTACTAAACCTCTAAGCACGCCTTCCTGGAGTTTATCTGTACCTTCTATTACCTGCTCTAGCTGTTTCTCTATATCTCTAACTACTCTCTCTACAATCTCCAATATTTATTCTGGTGCTATTTCTAAGAGTTTAGAGGTTTAACTACCTAAAGTTAGTAATTCTATTTCTTAGACTACTATACTAAGTATTCAAAATGTAAAGGAATCGGAGTATAGTATTAGCTAGAGCCTCTATATTATAATCTAGCTAGAAGAGAGCCTTAGTATAGTATTAAGCTATACCGCGCCTAGCTTATTACTAAGCTAGATATTATAACTCCGCCTTCTTAGTATTCTTTATATATCTATAAATACCCACTATCTAATAGACGGTAGGCTTTAGTCTTTGTATATACTACTAAATACTATTTCTTAACTACTATAGAATATATCTTACTACTAGTAATTACCTAGCTTAATATTATTAAGCTACTAGCTACTTACGTAAATATATTTACCTACTAGCCTATAAATCTTGCTAAGGGAATTTAGATTACTAATAATTCTAAAGCCTCCCGCCCTTTTAAAGTATCTACCTAAGTATCTAGAATAACAATTACTACCTATTCTTAGTTAAGAGCTAGCTAAGATAATATCTTATTTATAAATATATAAGCTAAGGTGTCTAGCTAATATAAAGCTAGTAAAACTTTAGTATTAATCTAGTATTTATAGTTATTAGATATTAAGAACCTAATAGTTCTAAAGATGCCTCTACTTAGTTTTATAAGATTTAGTATAGAAGTACTAGAGAAGAGATATTATAAGCTATAGTATCTTTAATAATTAAATTAGAACTTATAGGAATATAAAAAGCTAAAAAGGGAGATTAAGGCTCTTTACTAGTAATAAGCAGGCTAACTACTATTAGTATTAATATCTACTCTAAGACTAGTTACCTTAAGTCTACTTATACCTAGTAGACCTAATTTTACCCCTTTATTCTTAGCACTTAAATAGAATTTACTTCTAAAATACTATTTTAACTCTATTAATATACTTAATAAGAGCTATATTAAGTCCTATAAGCTAAAACTATACTAAGGTAAAATAATTAAGGAATATAAGCTTTAGGTTAAACGCGTAGAGGCGATATTTAAATTTAACTCTAGGTTATATATAATAGATAGCTAGAAGGTACACTATACTTAGTAATATCTTAAGATAGAAGCTCTTAAGATATAGATATATAAAGCTACTCCTACTATATATAAAGCCTATATCTAGAAGTAGTTTATTACCTTCTTACTTAATCTTACTAAGAACTTAATAAACTATAAGCTTACTATTATAATAGTAATAGAAGATGCGCGATAAATAGCTAACTAGTTAATTATAGCCTTTAATATATATCTTTAAATACCTAAAGACTAAATAGAAAAGCGGACTCCTTACTAGTAATATAATATATTATTAATAAAGCTACACCCTAAGCTTTATACTACTATTACTAATTGCTAAGAGGTTCTAGCTATAAGAAAGGGCCTATTAGAGCTAGTAGTATAACTAAAGAATAACTAGAAGAGGGTAAGGACTCTATATACTACTATTTTTTTTAGAGGGAAGATAGTCTAGTAGTTACTAGCTAGCTAGAACTCGTAGGCCTAATAAGAGCTATAAGAGGCTTAACTATTAAGATAGTAGCAACATATTATTAAAAGACTAGTAAAACACCTTAAAGAGTAAATAATTTAAAAATAATAAGTATCTCTTATATAGATTAAAAGGCTATTATACTAAAAATTACACTATAAAGATAACTAGAGCTAATAAGACTTCCTTATATATTATATATAAATTAGGTAAAAGTTTAGAAAAAGCTAAAGTATTATAGAAGGCTTTATATAAGTAATATAGAGATAAAAAGTAGAGAGTTTACTAAGTTATATCTTCTAAAGCTAGACCTAATTTAATAGATACTAGGTAGATACCTAGATACTTATTAACTCTAGTACTAATACTAGTATAGTATTTTAATAGCTTATATTAAAGAATAGTTTTAAAAAGATTAATAGTAATCTACTAATCTCTTTATAGATAAATAATATAAAGCTATACTATTATAGCGCCTACTTAGTGCCTTAGTAGCTAATAGATTACTAAGGCTAAGTAAGAGAAGAATAGTATATAATATATACTATTAATCTCTCTAGACTTCTAATTCTCCTAGATAAACTAAGTCTTAAGAAAGTAGACTTTACTATTTAAATAAAAAGTAAAAGCTAGCGCTTCATCAGCAAATCTTTTAATGCCTCAGGAAAATCGAAACCCCTCTAAGGGCTCTAAGAGCTCCGAGAGCCCTCAGAGCCTCTCGCGTATAGACTACCTTATCTAAAGCGCTCCGAGCGCTCTAAGCGCTTTAGACATCTAAATTGTCCAAATTGTCTAAATTGTCTAAATTATCTAAAACATCTAGAACGACAGGCTACTTAGTAAGCAGCTTAGTAAGCAGATTTTTTTAGAGTTTCTATTTTCGCTTAACTTTTACCCCCTAGTAAAAAGAGATATAGTATCTACAAATTTAAAAAGTAAGCGGATAATAATTAGTTTTATTAAAAGCTTACTCTCTAAACTAGCTCTATCTATACCCCCTATATTCTAGTAGCTGAATTAGACTTAAAGCTTTTTTTAATTTTTTTTAGCTACTAGATAAGTATACTAAGCCCTACTAAGCCGCGCCTCTAGATGTTTTAGACGTTTTAGACGTTTTAGACGATTTAGACATTTCAGATAATTTAGACGATTTAAATAATCTAGATATCTAAAGTGCTTAGAGCGCTTAGACACGCTCGCAAGCCTCTTAATAGGAGTAAGAGTCGCTTAGAGCCTTAGAGCGCTTAGAGGACCCTTAAAGTACTTAGAGGGGCTCTAAGAGGAAAAAAAGATTTACTAATATTCTATAATAGTATAATACTAACTCTAGAATTAGTACCCCTAGAATACTAATACTTCTATAATAGAGATATAATAGTATATTTAGAGGTAATTAGATCTAAGAATATCTAGCGCTTTAAGCTTTTATTAAAAGCTTATAAGATTATAGACGCCTAGTTATTTATAGAGAATATATAAGTAGAGCTATAGGTTTTACTATTCTTTATAATAGGCTAAAGAAGTAGAATATTACTCTATATATTATTAAGGCGCTACTAAGCTACTAAAAAAGTAAAGAATTAGAGCTAGACTTCTAGCTTCTACTACTCTTACTACTTTTAAGAAAACTTAAAGACTATATAGATATATTTAAGCCTATAGGTAAGTAAAGACTCTCTATTAAAAGTATAGAGTATTCTATTAATATAAGTAAGAAAACTCCTTCTTATAGTTCTTTATATAATCTCTTTATATAAGAGTTATAGGAGCTAAGGCGCTATCTAGATAATATCTTAGTAAAAAGCTAAATTTAATATTTAGTTAGTTTAGTAGATACACTAGTTCTCTTTATTTCTAAAAAGAATAGAAGCCTCTAACTATATATTAATTATTATAGTTTAAATAGAATTATAATAAAGAACTATTACCTTTTACCTCTTATTACTAAAATCCTAGACTAGTTAAGTAGTTTAAAGGTATTTAGTAAGCTTAATCTTTAAGATACCTACTATTATATTAGTATAAAAAAGGGTGATAAGTAGAAGACTATATTTTATATATATTATAGCTATTTTAAATATATAGTTATACCCTTTAGGCTTACTAATACTCTAGTAACCTTTTAGGCGTATATTAACTAGGCTTTAGTAGGCCTAGTAGATATAACTTATATAGTATATCTAGATAATATCCTTATATACTTTAATAATAAAAAGAGTTATATATACTATATATACACTATATCAGAATAGCTTAAGTAATACTAGATATATACTAAAAGAAGTAAATATAAATTCTTTATTTTATAGGTAGAATTTCTTAGATTTATTATTTCTAACTCTAGTGTTATAATAGATTCTTACTAGGTAGCTACCTTATAGGAGTAGCTAGAGTCTATAAGCTTTTAAGATATCTAAGTTTTTCTTAGCTTTACTAATTTTTATTACTAATTTATTTATTAGTCCTCTAAGATTACTAGCCCTTTAACCTTAATATTAAAGGGAAGTAAGAATAGAAAGAAGACTAGACTATTTTTTTTCTTAAAGCTATAAAGATAGTATTTTACTAGCTTATTAATACTTTTACTACTATACTAATTCTTATTTACTTTAATTCTAAGCTACCTACTTATATTAAAATAGATACTTTTATATTTATAGTAGCTAGTATTCTCTTATAACTATAGAATAGCTAATAGCACTCTGTAGTCTTTTAGTTAAGAAAGATAATTAATATAGAGTAGAACTATAAAATACATAACTAGAAGCTTCTAGCTATTATTATAGTATTTAGATAGTAGAGATACTACTATAAGGGTAGTATCTACCTAATTAAGGTCTTAACTAACTATAATAACCTAAAGGGATTTATAAATATTAAGGTCTTAAATAGCTAATAAGCCTACTAGGCTATAACACTTATAGTATATAACTTTATTATTAAGTACTAGCTAGATAAAACTAACTCTACTAATATACTATCTAGAAGACTAGATTATAAGCATACTAGTAATATAGTTAGCTAGTTACTACTTATATTATAATAGAAGTTAGTAATAGGTAAAAGTACTACTATAGAGGTAGTATTAAAATAGTAAAAAGCTAATAACTTAGTTACGCCTTAGAGAACTAGGTACTTTCTATCTAAAACTAAACTTTTAGCGAGTTTACACCTTAATTAAGTAGCTTAGAAAGTAAGTAATAGAGTATAGGACGCGCTTAAGCCTATTACTAGAACTACTAGTTATAAATAGTTTATTCTATACTAGGATGCTAGAGAGCTAGCAAATAGTAAAATAGTATTAACTCCTATAAGTTAATTCTTATTTAAGCTAATTAATACCCTATAGTAGGGGGACGCCTTTACTTATAAGATCTAAAAAGATATAATAAAGAAAGAGAGATAAAAGAGAATAGCTAGGGCCTTAATAGACTAAATAAAAGGCTTAACTAGACTACTTTAGTATAATAATAGGTTATATATACTAGAAGAAGAGTCTATTTAAGAGGAGCTACTATAGAGATATTATAATAATTCTTTAGTAGACTATTTTAGCGAGTAAAGAATACTTAAGCTTCTTACTAAAAAATATTACTAGCTATATATATTAAAATAAGTTAAAGACTATATAGCTACCTATAATATTTACTAAAGGGTTAAGGTGCTAAGATATTTTCTTTATAGTAAGATATTAGCGCTACTTTATCTAGAGGTACTATAGAGTGAAATTACTATAGATTTTATTATAAGCTTACCTACTAGTAAGCGTAGAGCTAGCGTATATAATTCTATTCTTATAGTAGTAGATTAGTTTATAAAGATCGCCCTTTATATTATTATAGGTAAGAGGTTTAAGTATAGACTCAAGTAAGTAGGCCGTGCGTATCTATAGAGATAAGATATTAAGGTAGAACTATTAAGGTAGTAATAGAACCATAGTAATAGATTATATAAGGCTAGACAATTTATAGAACGAGTGTAGTAATACTTAATACTATAATATAACTAATAACTAACTAGCTT